>NC_052024.1:3606146-3897180 GCF_015832195.1 Motacilla alba alba
GACAGCGTCCTGGACACGGAGGAAGCTCACTGGTGTCTCCTGCACCGGAGACACCTCCTCTCCTCCTTGCTGTCCCTCCCGGAGGCTCGTCTCCACCACCGGGCTCGGGCTGTCGCCAGCTGGCACCAGCGGCACAGCCTCCTGGCAGCTGTGGGACGGCCACTGCTGGCTCCAGGACGCTTGCTGCTGCTCTGCAGGCTGCTCCTGAGAAAGGCCCCCTGCATCGGGCTGCACTGCTCCCACTTGGACTTCTGGGCTTTCCCCGGCCACGCCAGGGGTGGGGCTTGCGCCCGTGCTGTTGAAGCCCGCGTGTCCAAGGGAGCTGCGAGACCTGTCCACGGGCTCTGCACCTTCGGCAGGCTGACAGGTCTCACCGAGCCTCTGCGAGGGATGGGGGCTGTCAGAGACAGCAGAGGCTCCTGGCAGGTGACAGGCTCTCTGACAGCCTGAGGGTCCTGCAGGGATGGCGGCTCTCCGCCGCTGGGCCATCCTTGCAGGCCTCGAGGCTCTCCCAGCGATGGGGAATCTTGCTGGGAGCAGCCTCTTGAAGGGATGGAGGCGGATGGAGGAGCTGGAGCAGCCACAGCAGGGCAGGTGGCCTCGCTTCACCAGCCCCTCCAGTTCTCTCCACAGCGCCTGCCACATCCCCGAGTAGAGCGGCGCACGTGTCCCGCTGCCATCCCAGAGCAGCAGCATCAGCTCCCGCAGCTCCTGGGCCACTGCCACGCAGGGGCCGCAGCTGCAGGGCCTGCCCGGGCGGCTCGCGGGAGCACGTGGCCGCTTGCCAGGGGTCGCCCGAGGCCTGCGGCACCTGGGAGCCACGGGGGCTCCCCGGTTCCTCCGTGAGCCTCTGGGACGGACCCCGGGGCGCTTGCTCCTCTCTGCCGTCCCTGCCCGCCGGCGCCGTGGTTGCCGGTGGCCGAGGGCCCACCAGACGGCCACGGCGGCCAGCAGCAGGACAAGCACCGTCATCAGGACGCCACCGTCACCCATGGCTCCGGCACGTCCCGTCGCGACTGCGCCGGCGGCTGCCGGCGACGGCCCCTCTTATACAGCCACAGCGCGCTGATGTCACAGTGCCGCGGCCCGCACGGCCCTGCGACATCACAGCCCTGCCTCACGCCCGCCCTCAGCCCCTTTGTGCCGTCACAGCCCAGCCCGCCCGCGCCATCAGCGGAACCGCCTCGTGCCTGAAGATGGACGTGGCCGGAGAAAGCCTGGTGGCACCGAGAACGGGAGCTCAGCCCCGCTGCAAGGAATCCTTCCCTGGCGCCAGCGGCGCGCCAGGAACCGTGCCGGTGCCGGCAGCGCCCAGCCCACGGCTCCCAGGACCTTTCAGCCTTGCCAGCTGGAAACACCCACTACTGTGCGCCTGAGGAGATCCTCCCGAGACAAAGGCAGCTGCAGTTCCTCCGTCTCTGCCGAGCTCTCCTGAACTGGCTGTCGAGGGCAGCAAGACTTTCTTCTCAGCAGCTCACTGACTTCTGCTGTGCCTCTGCTCCAAATAAATCGGGATTTGCCAAGGAGAGCTCCTTGTGCTCCCACTGCTCTGCCTTGGACTGGCATTCGGTCCCTTTCTTCCCAATAGCTGGCACGTCTTGCCTTTGCATGGCAATGCTGGGCACCAAACAGGGCTGCTCTGCTTTCTGCTGAGCCGGCCTCGCTTGCCCTCTTCAAGGACTTGGCAGTCTCCCTTGGTACACCAGTGCAACGTTTTCCACTGGCAAGGGAGGGACGAGCGTTGAAGACACAGGCAAAGCATGCACCTTACACGCCTTTGCCGTGTCTCCGTCCTCGTTTGTCAGGTCACCGTCCACGTCCTGGAAGGGGACAACGTCATTGCAATGGTATTTCCACAACGGGGGTTTTTTTCCATTCATGTCTTTACAACCACTCTTTTTATCGTGCCCTGCATTTCTGGCCACCTTCATCTCCCGCCGAGCTTTCGCCACACCAAATTGCTCCCCACAGCGGCTAGAAGCATCTGTGTATTCTCCTCCTGACCAGGATTCCACAGGGCACACAGCTTCCTGTCCCATCCTCTTTCCCACACAAGACGCTTGTCCAGGCAAGCCAGCCTTCTGCCCCGCCTGCTTGGCTTCCCACATTTGGCCATCGCCTGCTCCTGCGCCCTTAGGAGGTGATGTTTCCAAAGGCACCGGCACTGATGGACCCCAGCACCTTCAGCAACATTTTCCCCGGGGACCTTGCTTAGCAGTTCCCTGAGCAGCCTGAAGTCTGCTCTCTTCATGCTCCCAGCTGAGGCTCTGCTGGCCCTTTTCCTCTCGTCAGAGGTGCGAGCCTCCATCTACTTGTGGTGGCTGCGGCCAAGACGGCCGCCAATCCCCGCTTGGCCCAGGGCACGTGGGGCTCGCACGGCGGCCTGGCTCCAGGGGGGCTGAGCTGCTGGAGAGCCCTGGCCTGTGGGGGGCTCCTCCCGTACAGGCAGGAGGCTTCCTGGCATGAGCCACGAGGCCAGGGCCGCATTTGCCTGCTGCCGCCGATGGGAGGGAAAGGAAGAGGAAGAGTTCATCGGGGCTCAACCGGAAATGACCTTCTGCTGCTTCTGGTTCTTCTCAGAGCTTGGGAGAGGAGACCTCTCTGTCCCTGACACCCGCCGAGCCTTGGAAGGCACGCACGGACCCGTGCGTCACTTCGGGAGACGCGGCAAGAAGCCCTTGTGGCTTTGAAAGGGCAGCTGTTGTTCCCCGCTTCCATTTCTTGGCTCACTCGAGCCCCTCCTCCCCGCACTACAGCCTGGGCTTGAAGACACAAAGGAGCATCCTGGAGGAAAGGCCTGGGAAGCTTGACAAAGGCTGAAGGGAGCACTCTGATTTGCCCTGTTCCCGAGAGCTTTCTTTAGCTGAGGTTGCCGACAAGGACCAGACTCGACGCATCACAAGGGGTTTGGTGGTGTTGTATTTCTCGGGTCCTCGGTCCTGCGTGGGATCCGGTCAGCGGGCGCTGCAGAGGCTCCGGCAAGGCATCAGAAACGCCGGCCCCGCACCCAAGGGTGGCGCAAGATCTCCTCCAGCTCGGGCCTGTCCGCGGGGTGCTTGGCCAAACACCAGCGGATCAGGTGTTGGCACTCTGGGGAGAGAAGCCGGAAAGCGCCGGTCGGTCACTGGCACGAGGCTCCCGCCCAGCTGGCCCCGGCCACCGCGGGGCCCCGGCCTCGCTGCGCGCCCTCGGGGCCGCGCCGGCCTCCCGACCGACTCTGCCCCGCGCGGGAGAGCGGCACGGCGGGACAGGGCCGCCTCCTAGGGCCGGCCCCTGGGGGCAGATCGACCTTCCGCCGAGCCGCGTCAGGGCCACGCGGGCCTGCGCGCCGCCGCCTGCCAAAGCCCGCCTTCTTGAGGCCGGACACCCACCTGGAGAGACCTGCTGCCCGAAGAAGAGCTGCCCCAGCACGATCTCACGGTCGTCCCGGAAGGGGAGGCTCCCGCAGACCATGACGTACAGCAGCACGCCCAGGGACCAGATGGTCGCCGCATGGCCCCGGTAGCAGCCCAGACAGATCCACTCGGGCGGGCTGTACGCGTGCGTTCCTAGGGGAGACGGGCGGCGCTGTCCAGGCGCGGGCCGCGGCCTTGCAGAGCCTCGCGCCAGCCTCCTGGCCCAGGCACGGGCCGCGCCCGCGGCCACAACTTCCCCCCCGAGGCCACCCTGCGTCCCCCAGCCGGCCGGCCAGAGCCAAGGAACCATTCTGCCAGGCAAAGAGGGCCGGCGCAGCAGCGGCCCGAGCCCCTGCCGGCCTGCCCAGCCAAGAGGCCGGCAGCCGGCTTTTGCCGCCCCCCTCTATCGGCCGCCAGCCGGCAGCCGGCTCCCGGGACACGGCCTCTGCCCCGCGCCAAAGGGCAGCCGGCTGAAGGCCGCAGCCCGCAGCCCCCCAGGCAGTGGCGCCGTGCAGCGCCTGGCACCGGGAGCAGGGCCCGGGCCCTGGGCTCACCGGCAAAGTGCGTGAAGGGCTGCTCCTGGAGGAAGGTGCCGCAACCGAAGTCGATGAGCTTCAGGTCGCCGCTCTCCGGGTCCACGAGGAGATTCTCCGGCTTGATGTCCCGGTGCAGGACGCCGCAGGCGGTGCAGTGCCGCACGGCCTCCAGCACCTGGCAGAAAAGCCAGCGCGCCATCTCCTCGCACAGGAACTCCTGCTCCAGCAGGAACTGCAGGAGATCCTGCGATGCCTCCGGACGCTCCATCACCAGCACGAAGCTGTCAGGCAGCTCGAACCAGTCAAGGAGCTCGATGATGTTGTGGCAGCCAGAGCCCACCTTCTCCATCAGCACCACCTCCATGGGCACGCAGGTGCCGTCGGGCTGCCAGGAGCAGGAGGAGGAGGACGAGGACGAGGACGAGGAGGAAATCAGTGCCTCCAGCAGGCCCGATGCTGCCCTGGGGCTGCTGTGCTGCGCCCCGCCTGGCATGCCCCAGTGCCCCCTTGCGCAGCCTCTCCCTGCTGCTTGGGCTTCCTCCCGCCCAGGGGGATGCTCGGGGGGTGCCCCCTGCCAGGCCCCGACACCGGCGCTTGCCACGCTGCGGCTCGCACGCCGAGCCCGCGCCCGCTGCCCCCGCCATCCCCCGCCTCGTCCCGCTCCCGATCGGCGCCCCGGGACTCCCCCTGCCCGCCACGCCCCGCTCCGTCCCGCCGGCCCCGCTCACTCACCAGCTCCACCCACTGCAGGACGCTCTCCCGGGCCACGCGCTTGATGGCCACCTGCAAGCCGTCCGCACACCAGGGCTGAGCTCCAGCCCTGCCCCTCCCCGCCGCTGCCCCTCTTCCCACGCCCTCCCGCCCGCCCACTCACCGGGCTCCCGTCGGAGAGGCGGATGCCCGAGAAGACGGTGCCGAAGCCGCCGCTGCCCAGCTGCGGGCCCAGCTCGTACAGCTCCTGCAGCTCCTTCCTTTGCCCTGCGGCCAAGAGCGAGCCGTCAGCCTTGCGCCCAGCAACCGCCCCCAAGTGCCCGCCACTCAAGGGCGCCGCGCCGCCGCCGGCCGCCTTGCTCTCACCTGCTTCCTGCTGCGCGCCGGGCAGCGCCCGCCGCCCCGCAGCCGCCGACGGGCCGGCGAGCGGCAGAGCCGCGCCAGGGCAGCGCGCACAGGCGGCCGCAGGAGCCCCGCTGCAGCGGGCCGGGCCGGCACCGTCGCTCTCCCCGGCGTCGCGGGCTGCACTCTGCTCTTCACGACGGCCGGGGCTGCAGCCCGACGCTTCTTCGCCCACGGGGATCCCAGGAGCAGCTGCAAAAGCGACAAAGGCCTTTTGCAAGCCGCGCCACCAGAGGCACTGCCAACGGCCAGCGGCTAGGCTGCTCTCAGGGGCCCTGGCCTGGCCTGGCCGCGCCCCTCCAGAGCCCCGGGGCAGCCTCAGGCAGCTCCTCGGCAGATCTCACCTGCTAGCAGACAGCCCTTCGTGCCACTCGAGGGCTGTCGTGGGACAGCGTCCTGGACACGGAGGAAGCTCACTGGTGTCTCCTGCACCGGAGACACCTCCTCTCCTCCTTGCTGTCCCTCCCGGAGGCTCGTCTCCACCACCGGGCTCGGGCTGTCGCCAGCTGGCACCAGCGGCACAGCCTCCTGGCAGCTGTGGGACGGCCACTGCTGGCTCCAGGACGCTTGCTGCTGCTCTGCAGGCTGCTCCTGAGAAAGGCCCCTTGCATCGGGCTGCACTGCTCCCACTTGGACTTCCGGGCTTTCCCCGGCCACGCCAGGGGTGGGGCTTGCGCCCGTGCTGTTGAAGCCCGCGTGTCCAAGGGAGCTGCGAGACCTGTCCACGGGCTCTGCACCTTCTGCAGGCTGACAGGTCTCACCGAGCCTCTGCGAGGGATGGGGGCTGTCAGAGATAGCAGAGGCTCCTGGCAGGTGGCAGGCTCTCTGACAGCCTGAGGGTCCTGCAGGGATGGCGGCTCTCCGCCGCTGGGCCATCCTTGCAGGCCTCGAGGCTCTCCCAGCGATGGGGAATCTTGCTGGGAGCAGCCTCTTGAAGGGATGGAGGCGGATGGAGGAGCCGGAGCAGCCACAGCAGGGCAGGTGGCCTCGCTTCACCAGCCCCTCCAGTTCTCTCCACAGCGCCTGCCACATCCCCGAGTAGAGCGGCGCACGTGTCCCGCTGCCATCCCAGAGCAGCAGCATCAGCTCCCGCAGCTCCTGGGCCACTGCCACGCAGGGGCCGCAGCTGCAGGGCCTGCCCGGGCGGCTCGCGGGAGCACGTGGCCGCTTGCCAGGGGTCGCCCGAGGCCTGCGGCACCTGGGAGCCACGGGGGCTCCCCGGTTCCTCCGTGAGCCTCTGCGACGGACCCCGGGGCGCTTGCTCCTCTCTGCCGTCCCTGCCCGCCGGCGCCGTGGTTGCCGGTGGCCGAGGGCCCACCAGACGGCCACGGCGGCCAGCAGCAGGACAAGCACCGTCAGCAGGACGCCACCGTCACCCATGGCTCCGGCACGTCCCGTCGCGACTGCGCCGGCGGCTGCCGGCGACGGCCCCTCTTATACAGCCACAGCGCGCTGATGTCACAGTGCCGCGGCCCGCACGGCCCTGCGACATCACAGCCCTGCCTCACGCCCGCCCTCAGCCCCTTTGTGCCGTCACAGCCCAGCCCGCCCGCGCCATCAGCGGAACCGCCTCGTGCCTGAAGATGGACGTGGCCGGAGAAAGCCTGGTGGCACCGAGAACGGGAGCTCAGCCCCGCTGCAAGGAATCCTTCCCTGGCGCCAGCGGCGCGCCAGGAACGGTGCCGGTGCCGGCAGCGCCCAGCCCACGGCTCCCGGGACCTTTCAGCCTTGCCAGCTGGAAACACCCACTACTGTGCGCCTGAGGAGATCCTCCCGAGACAAAGGCAGCTGCAGTTCCTCCGTCTCTGCCGAGCTCTCCTGAACTGGCTCTCGAGGGCAGCAAGACTTTCTTCTCAGCAGCTCACTGACTTCTGCTGTGCCTCTGCTCCAAATAAATCGGGATTTGCCAAGGAGAGCTCCTTGTGCTCCCACTGCTCTGCCTTGGACTGGCATTCGGTCCCTTTCTTCCCAATAGCTGGCACGTCTTGCCTTTGCATGGCAATGCTGGGCACCAAACAGGGCTGCTCTGCTTTCTGCTGAGCCGGCCTCGCTTGCCCTCTTCAAGGACTTGGCAGTCTCCCTTGGTACACCAGTGCAACGATTTCCACTGGCAAGGGAGGGATGAGCGTTGAAGACACAGGCAAAGCATGCACCTTACACGCCTTTGCCGTGTCTCCGTCCTTGTTTGTCAGGTGACCGTCCACATCCTGGAAGGGGACAACGTCATTGCAATGGTATTTCTACAACGGGGGTTTTTTTCCATTCATGTCTTTACAACCACTCTTTTTATCGTGCCCTGCATTTCTGGCCACCTTCATCTCCCGCCGAGCTTTCGCCACACCAAGTTTCCCCTATGTAGGGACGTTACCCTAATGTAGGGGCATTACAGGTAGACATCCTTTGCCATGTGGTATGTCAACAGGCAGTCGGCCAGTCACGCCAATGGCCTCTGATCACCAATTCCGGCCTTTTCCGTGGGAAACAAAGCTTTCCAACCCTGGTTCCAGATGTCACTTTGGAGGAGGTTCTTGGGACTTGGTTGTGGTGGCAGCTTTAGTCTGCTCAGGTGTACAATATATTTATATATATGTCCTGATGCATCTAAAATGGTTTTATTATATATACTTACAATCATTGTACTCTGAGACATAAAGGCAGACGCAGACCTGTTTCACATTTGGACTGTCTTGGCTGTGATAAGGTCACACTTGTGAATTTGAGACAAATCAAATGCTGCTTTCCATCGCATCCCTTGTTTTGTCTGACAAATATGTATTTATTCTGTGCCATATTTTTCTCTGTTACAAATCAGAGAATATACTTAGCAATCTTTTCTCAAATTCTCCTTAAAGTAAATGATGTTTTACTTTAATCTACACCCTCATAAAGGCAGCTGTGAGGGCAAGTCCATAGTTAAAATTTCATGTTGGAAATCTGAAATCACTTTTGGTAAAATTGAACATATTTTAGACACACATTTCATACTTTTAGCAAAACATCCCCCGTGCTGCTATGCCTGTCCAGGAGGACAAAAAAGATGGTAAAGACTAGGATGCAGAAAGATCACAAAAATCCCCTTTTAAGTAAACAAACTTAAACAAAATTAGAAAGTTTTATGTATTTTTAATTATTTTTAATGGCTAAGGGGCAAATAGCTTTAAAGCAGGCAGAAGATTTTCTTTGTTGCTCTACCATTATACGAGTCTTTAACCATTAGCTCAAGGAAGGTGTAAGGCAGGAGGTCTAAAGATTGGATGTGGATTGCCCAAGATGATTTCTCTCTCTATTATTCTTCTTTTCTAAGCGCCCATTTGAACCCATATCTACTCACAATAGAGTTGGCAATAATCAAGCTATGCATCTCTTTTACATTATCTTTGGATGCATTCAAAGCAGTGGAAATCACAGAACAACAGACGTAGAGAAGATAGAGAAATTTTCAATTTCTGACATCTTGCCCTGTTTTTATTCAAACAGGAGTATTGGTGTGAAAATGTGCTAGAGGCCATGCAGTGCCCCTGAAGGGCGGTGGCTGAGAGGCAGCTGCTGCAGCGAGCACTGCGGTAGGTAGGATACCTTGAAGCACTGCTCACGAGGGAGGAGCTGGTTAACTTCCCGCAGCGCGGCTGGAAAGGAGCAGGACACAATTCTCTCGCTCCTGGTCACACCAGCCCACAGCTGTCTCCTGTCCTTTGCTGTCTTCAGCGCTGTGCTCACCGCTGGGTTTTCCATGCTGCTTCCCGGTGTGAGATACAAAGCTGTGTTTCGTGTCAGGTACACACAGGCAGCGTGTGTGCTTGTGATTGTGATGTGTGTGGAAACTGATCGTGGGACAGTTAAAGGATGAATTCTAAAAAATAACTGAGGGCGTAAAGCATGGAAGAAGGCCTTTGAACTTATCCTTTGTTTGCAATTAACTTTTATAACATCTGAATTAAAGCTTTAAGGATGTTGCTGCTGGACAGGAACTTTTTGCATGTAACTAAGCATTTAACAGCTTTACAATAATAACCTTTTGAAGTATAATTTTAGAAATATTGCTTGTAGTAAAGAGCTTTGAAAATATAAGTTTAGAATATATGTAAAGGAAACATGCTTATCTCAACACCTTAGCAAAACAGTAAAAAGCAGCTTGAGAAAGGAAGATGAACATCAACCCAAAGATTGATAGCTTTGACTAAGGGAAGCTGGACATCACTGCTATGAGATTTATAGTCTTTGCAATTAAAAGGTGGGCCCACGTCTGGAGTCTGGACCGCACCAGCTGGGAGGCCTCTTTCTTCTTTCGGAAGTCGGACCCCACCATCTGGGGATACTCCTTTCTGGGGTACATCCTGAGAAAAACTAACTCACAATAGTGTATAGTGTTGTGACGTGAAAATTGGGAATAGAAACTGCTGAGAAAGCTTATGTGCACCCCTATAAATATCTGTACGCCCCAACCATTGGTGTGCAGTTGGAGGAAAAACTTCCCCCACTGTACCCAGCGCTGTTTTGCTCATACTTTACCACAATGGATTGCTGCTTGAATATTGGCCTAGTCAAGCTTCTTATTTATAACACCGGCAACTTGTCTTTCACTTTGACATGCAAGTACTCGAGAACAGGGCAGGTAGGAGGAAGATCCTATCTGTTCACTTCTCTACAAGATTGCCAAGTAAACCAAATGTTGTACAGTCACCATGTGACTGGCAGCTGAAATCTTTTTGCGTCTCTCACCGTTTATCCAGAGATAGGGATCACATAACTACCTGTGGCTCTACCTCTTCCTTCTCTTCCGAGGGTCTTGCTTTGTTGAAGGTTAGGAATTCTTTTTCCCCCTTTTTGTTTCCTTTTCTCTCAGGAAATTCTCTCCCATCTCTTACCTAAGAGGTAGTAACGACCAGTACTTAAGAGAGAGAGGGGGGAAGGGGTGCCGCTGGCTGCAGCCTCCTAGCCAGAGGCTTTTCTCCCGGGAAGGGCAGAGATACCGTGAGCTGTTTGGCTGGGGGTTGAGGGGCTGGGCTCAGCTCCTGGTCTCTTTCTCGCTTTTGGGACAGGAGGGGATCGGTCGAGTTGCTGCTACCGCAGGGGAAATTGGCTGCCACCAGGGAGTCCAGCCCGGCACTGGACTCTTGACCTGACTCTTGGCCTGACTCTTCTTTACCGCGGGTGAGCCTCTGCTCATAAGAGCAGCCAGTGAACTGGCACCTTATTATCACCCAGTTTGACGGGAGAGGGCCCTCACCATCTGCTCCGGTGCCTCAGGGGAAAACCCAGGACCCTGACCCCTCCTCCTTCCCGGAGGGACCTATCTCCCTGGCATCCACGTCTGTTGCTGCCTCCCCAGTGGGGAGAAGAAACCCATGCTGGCACTTGCTGCCTCTCATTAGAAGTGGATGTTGCTCTGCTCTCAATGCCATTAAGATGTGCAGAGCTCCAGTCCCCGCACATCAGCTCTGGGCACACCAAAGCCCCAAGGTGATGACAGCGCTGATGACCTGGTGTGAACTAGCTTTGGCTCACATAGGTTAGAAATGGGGTTTTCAAGTCATGGACTTAACTTGAAAAAGTCATGATAGCTCAGACTAAGGGTCAGTAAGGATTGCCACAGTGCTCTCTGACCTTTTTAACTTTCTTGGGGCTATGAGCTGACTGAGGGGTCTGATCTGCAGCCAAGATCTCCTGGAGATTAGACAGCAAACAGGAGTATGGCTCTGCAACTCCCTCTCCCCGTCAGAGTAAATGCTTCATCTCAGTAAGTGCATTTGTATTCTATTTACCCATGGGTTTATTTATTCAGAATAAGGTAAAGAATCATTAATCTTTGAAAACCTCCTTTTTCCTTCCAAGAATTTTCATTTAGTCCATTTCATTTGGCATATAAATCTGAAAGTGTTTTGGACAGAGGCATAGCTCCAGTCAGCTTTTATGTGGCCAAGGAGCTGTAATCTATGTTTCCAGTGAGTGATTTCAGCAGTATTTTTAGGCTCTTGTTAAAGAAAGGAGAGATGCGATGAGCTCACATTTTCTGCTGCCATGCAGAGGCATCCTTGCTCATAAGCACATACCTTACTCCTCCTCCTGTAAGGAGAAAAGTGCTCTCTCAAATAAGGTTGTTGAATATAGAAGGGGCATGAGTTCATGGATTCCTTTCCAGGGCATATTTATGGCTATTAAAATTTTTTTAAAAAATTAAAAATTAAGGAAGGTCTGAAACAGCAAGTACCTTCCTCTCACCACTCAAGATCCCTCACGTTGCCCTTGCATACAGACCCAAGGACTTGTGCAAGGATCACGACACTGCTCAGTAAAGGGCAGGAGAAGCACCATAAAACATCACAGTATCAAGCATAGATATTAAACAGGAATGAAAAATCCTGTCTTCAAAACTCAACATTGCTGCAGCAGCCCTATTAATTTGGATGCATCAGAGAGCTGGATGAAGAGAAGTTTTGATCTGTTCCAGTTCCTTTCTGGGTAAACATGACCTTTGGCATCAGGGTCCCAGCACAACCCTGAAGCTGGCTAGATATACATGTAAGTACTCACTAAAACTTGCTTAGACTTCACTGATCACAGTTGTCACCACTGCAGGGAATATGCACACAGTACATTGAAGGAATCCTGCTGTACTCTCTGTTGCTATTTGAACAATGGATGTATCTGTGAGAGGACATCACTCTCCTTGGGCAGTGGATGCTAGAGGACAAGCCCTTAGCTTAGCATTGTTGGGACCAAATAAGGCAAAGAGTCATATTTTTTTCTCTTTTTTTGTTCTTCACCCATTTGTCATCCAGACTGCCAAATGAAGACCTGTAAAATCCTAGCTCTGCCTTGTGTTTAATGTGTTTTTGCCTCATATGTCATCACAAAAAGCAAGGAAAGAAGAAATGTTACTGGCTCCTACTATGTGAAGGCTTTTTTTAAAGGCTGGTGTGCCTATGTTCTCTTTTTCCACACCAAGCTTGACTTTTCCCCTCCTTTTTTGAGGTCTGCTGCATTGGGTGTCCCAAGGAGGGCTTGATAGTAGAAGGTTTTAAAATCATAGAAAATTTAGAGAGCTAGAAAGAAAGTTAGGCCCTGGGAAAATGTTAAAGATAGGCCCTGGCAAAGTTAGGCCTTGTATTTGCTAGACCATGTGAAAATACACCTGTGTAACCAGTATATGATGAATGATATGATTGTTAGATGTGATGATTCTTTGGTAATTAGATGTAATTATTGTTTAGTCATAAGACGAATCATGAGAAATTATGAGGGATGAGAAACCCATGCTTGGATGAAATCAATATATACACTAGAACAATGTAAGTTTAATAATTAATATGTAAGTTATATAATGATAGAATATAAAAACATGTTCATCCCGAACCCGTGTCGGAGTCAGATTTGGGTCTGTACCCCTGACACCCAGAGCTCTTCAATAAAAGCACCTGCATATAATCATTCCTTGATTATGTGTTCCTGAATGCTAACGTTTTGGCGACCCAGATGGGACCCTGTGGGTGCTGCTGGGCGAGTCCGCGACCCGATCATGCTCCAGCCGGCATTGAGGGATTCTCGGGGAGCCCGTGACTCTGTCTCTGCTGCTCACAACGTCCCTGGGAGAGAGGTGAGGTGCTTTTACTTTGGTTTGGTTGCCTGCCAATAAGACGCAGCGAAAGCTACGCTTGGTTGGGCTAAGGAATTCCTGGTGGTATTGCCTAGGCGCCATCTGTTAGACAATTGCAAAAGCGTTGGGGACTCGGCATTTGTGGGGTATTGTAGCTGTAATATGGAGAAGCTTGAAGGAATTTTGGGCAATGCCTCCATACCGTGTACTTCTCCTTTGAGGTGCTTATTAGCGCATTGGAAACAGGGTAATTTTGGGGAAGAGTTATGTACGGCTAAGTTGATTGACTATTGTAATATATGGTGGCCAGAATATGTCTTGGAGGATGGTGAGAACTGGCCAAAGAATGGGTCTTTGCAATACAACACCATTTTGCAGTTAATGTCGTTTTGTAAGCAAGAAGGAAAATGGGACGAGGTTCCGTATGTTGATTTGTTTTTCTGTTTGCGAGCAAAGCCAGAATGGCAGGTTGAATTAATGGTGGTTAGAGCATCTGCACGTGATGAGTGTGGGGTTTGTGTAAAAGAGAAACCTTGTCTAGAACACTTGGCATTGAAAGAAAGTCTGAATAGGAAAAACGATACAGATGTTGATTTACAGGTAGCTCCAACAAGACCAAGAGAACCTAACCCTAGCCAGCCTGCTTCACCTGCCCCTATCCCACCGTCTGCTCCTACTTCACCTAATCCTGTCTTGTCTAGTCCTGCTTCACCCTTCTCTCTTTATCCTCCTCGCTCGCTGTCACCCGATCCCTCTTCCTTGGAAGATGATCAAAACCTAACAGTGATACAAAGGAGGGTGGGGGGATGTAAGTGAAGAAGATAGCCACAGTGGTGAATCAGTGACACTGGTATCTCACAGGACTCGACGTCGGTCAAAGCTTGCCCTGGCCATGGCTAGAAAAGACCTGGGCAGACAAAAGCGGACTGTGATCGCTCCCTTGCGACGATGAGTAGCAGTAGAGGGGCCAGTGTTTGTAAAAGTGCCTTTTTCTCCTGCGGATTTAGTTATTTGGAAACAATTGGCTGGAACTTATAGACAAAATCCTGATAAGATAGTAAAAACAGTTATGAGAACTCGGAATCCGGATTGGGACAATATACAAGTGTATTAGATACTTTGATGGATTCTACTGAGAAAGAGATGGTACTTAAGGCAGCCAAGGAAAGGGCAGGGAGGATATCAGAAATGGACTCGTAACAGTTAACAACCAGCATCAGAAATGCGTGCAAATAAAATACCAGCCACTACAAGTTTGCCATCCATGACTGGTAGGGCAACTCAGACTCACAGCAGTGGTTCTGCTGTTGTGCCTGTTAGAATAGCCAGAAAAGAATGAGGAAAAATATTTTTTCCATCTAGTTTGTTTCAGTATTGGTACAAAGACCATTTTCCTGCCCTCAGGAGACAGCAGAAACTGTCAACAATTGAAATGCTTCGGAATTGCAAATGATCTGAATCACAACTATGATCTTTTCAAATGTAAGTCATAACTATAAATCAGATGGGGCTATTTAAAGATGAGTGTATTATGCATACTAAAATATTCCCAGAGATAACTATTGTGTCCTAAATCTGTTTAAAAGTCTAGAGTTCCTGGTAAAAAACTTGTACACAACTGAGGTACCTAAATGATATTCTCTTTTCAGATTAATTCTACTCTTCCGTCTCACCACCTCTACCAATTGATTTCCATAAGTCCTTAGAAAAGAGTAATTTAACTTTTTTAGTTCTAGGAAAAAAATTATGGTGGCAAGAGTTATTTGCACTCCCTATTTTCTGAAAAGCCTGAACATCAAGCCTTAAGAACTTTATCTTGAATTTTATTTCATATCAAACGAAATTTTAAAGGAGTGGCAGAGAGAATGGGAGCCTCAAGCAAAAGAATTGAGGCTTCTAATTCTTATATTGTCTTCTTACTTCCCTATGACAATAACTGGAAAGAGAATAGATTAGAGTTAGCAGCTGTTTGACATTTGCACATACTCTTCCACTCACGAAGAGCTCCAGGGTGGCTTTCTGTCCCTCCCTCCACAAGCTGCAGCTTCCTTCAGCACATTCACCTGCTGGGGCATGGAGCCCTCCACGGGCTGCAGTGCAGCTCTGTGTTCCTCCACGGTTCTCCGGGGACTGCTGGGAGACAACCTGCTTCACTGTGGTGTCCTCCAGGGACCACGAGGGATTCTCTGCTCTGTCAGCAGGAGCACTTCCTCCTCCTTCTTGTCTCACTTTAGTATCACGGAGCTGCTTCTCATACTCTTTTTTTCCCTCACTTGTCACTGCCTATTCATGTCTTTTGTGCTTTTTACAATATATTTTCACAGACACTGATGGGCTCAGTTGCAAAAATGTGTCTTGCTAGAAAATTGCATGCTATACAAAACCAAGATTTTATAGAAAAGAGTAGTGGAAGTACAAATATACTGCTAAAGAATCAGAAAATTGACAATGCTTCAATGTAATACGTCCCTCATCTTGCCTTCTTTCTCCTTAAGATCTGGAAAGAATACTGGGCATAAGACAGTGCTGTTTCAAGGAAAAGACTTTTTTAGGATTATAGGGTGCATGTTCAAATTTCTTGAGAAAATTGAGAAAAGGGACTTTGTCTTTTGTGATAAATATCATTAGCCAGTAGTGACAAATTCAGACCAGCAAGAGCAGATCAAAATCTGGTGAGACCAAGCAATATACCTTGAGTGGCCAGGGCAGAACCAGAGAGTCGTAGAATCAGTTGAATTGGAAGGGCCCCATCAAGATCATCAAGTCCAACTCCTGGCCCTGCACGGGACCATCCTCGAGAATCACACCATGTGCCTGAGAGCAATGTCCAAAAGCTTCTTGAACTGAGACAGGACTGTGACCACTCCCTGGAGAGACTCTTCCAGCGCCCAGCCATCCTCTGGTTAAAAAACCTGATATCCTGATATCCCACCTAAACCTGCCCTGACTCAGCTGCATGCCATTTCCTGTCCTTGTAGACCTCATTTGAATACTTTCTAATCCCTGAATGCCTTTTTTCATTGTGGCACCCAAAACTGCCCCCAAGCACTCAAGGTGATGCTGCCTCAGAGCAGAGCAGAGCAGGGCAGAGCAGAGCAGAGTAGGTCAGAGCAGAGTAGGGCAGAGCAGGACAATCCCCTCCCTTGCCCCGCTGGCGATTCTGTGCCTGATGCACCCCAGGAAAGGCTTGGCCCTCCTGGCTGCCAGGGCTCTGCTGACTCCCATTGAGCTTGCCACTGGCCAGGACCCTGGCTCCCTTTCTGCAGGGCTTCTCTGCAGCCTCTTGCTTCCTAGTCCATACACACAGCAGGATTGCCCTGTCCCAGGTGCCGAATGCAGCGCTTGCCCTTGTTCAACTCCATTTGGTTGGCGATTGCCTGTGGCAATCCTTCAAATTAGAGGGCTCTGGTGTCGGAACTCAGAATGTTCCGCAGACATTCTCAGACGTTCCAGACCCAGGTCAAAAGCATCTGAGACCCTGGCATGCAGCCAGAGACCCCTGTGGCTTTGAATCTGACCCATGGAACAGTTTACCAACTTCGCAGGAAGAACAAGAAGTCACAAAAGTTTAGATATTGTAGTAGAAGTAGTCACGAAGTGAAAGGAAGGATTTTTGAGTGCTGTACAGGGGGGTTTTAAGCCTTGTACGCAGGGGTCCAAGTTTTGTACACGGGGGTCAGGAGTTCTAAGATCGAGGGACTTGGATGTGCCCTGTCCTCTTTCTTTCTCCTTCCTAGCCTCCATGTCTTTGGTGATGTTGGCACTCACAGATTGGTTTAGAGTAGAAAGTCACCATTCAATATAGATAGTAGGTATTGGAGAAAAAGCATAAACATGTAGTACGTAATATATGATATAGAAGATAGCACCAGCCCCCTGGGAGGGCAGTGTGCCTTTGTCTGACCTGCTGAACGGGCCACAGCAGCTCAGGAGAAGAATCTTTTAGATAACCAACAATAAACAACCTTGAGAACAGACAACAGAAGACTACTGAGTCTTTCTTCGAAGGCACGGGTTGAAGGAGGGACTTTTCCATCTTTTGGGGTCACCCCAATCCGGGGGTGAAACCCCACACTCTGGGAAAGCTGCAAAAGGCAGGCCTGAGAGACAGCAGAGCTGTGACTGGAGCTAAGCAGTAGCCATAAGATTGGTCAGCAGAAAAGTTATATAAGAAGTAGAAAAGTAAGGACAAATAGAACAATGGTCTGTGTATTAACACTTGTCTAGAATAACTCCCTAAGATACAGAAAAGTCTATCTAGCCAGATGTTAGGAAGTTTTAGCTTGATAATGGAGCTCTGTGCATTGTGTTTGAAGGCTTACAAGCAGGTATTGTATTCAAAATAAACAAGCATTGTTTTAACCAAAGGTAGGTGTGCTTACAGTGATTGGATAGAACTATTGTCAATGTGCTTTTGCTTTTTGCAATCTCCCTTGGCGCAGCTGGAGACTGTGTCCTCTTGTTCTGTCTGTTGCTGCCCGGAGAAAGAGACCGACCCCAGCTCAGCACAGCCACCCTTCAGGAAGTTGAAGAGAGTGATAAGGTCACCTCTGAGTCTCCTTTTCTCCAGGCTGAACAACCCCAGCTCCCTCAGTCGTTCCTCATATGGCTCGTGTTCCAAGCCCCTCTCCAGCCTCGTTGCTCTCCTTTGGCCACGCTCAAGCATCTCAACGTCTCTCCTAAACTGAGGGCCCAGAGCTGGGCACAGCACTCGAGGTGTGGCCTCACCAGAGCCGAGGACAGGGGAAGAATGACCTCCCTGCTCCTGCTGGCCACACTGTTCCTGATACTGGCCAGGATGCCATTGGCCTTCTTGGCCCCCTGGGCACACTGCTGGCTCATGTTCAGCCGACTGTCACCAGCACCCCCAGGTCCCTTTCCACCTGAGCACTGTCCAGCCACACTGTCCCCAGCCTATAACATTGCAGGGGGTTATTGTGGCCAAAGTGCAGGACTTGACACTTGGACTTATTGAACTTCATCCCATTAGATTCTGCCCATCCATACAACTGTTCCAAGTCCCTCTGCAAAGCCCTCCGTCCCTCTAACAGATCGACACACGCTCACAGCTTAGTGTCACCTGCAAATTTACTAATGAAAGACTCTAAACCCTCATCCATGTCATCAATAAAAATATTAAACAGAACTGGCCCCAGCACAGACCCCTGAGGGACACCACTGGTGACTGGCCGCCAGCTGGATGAAGAAATGCTGTTCTCATTCCTCACCATTCTCCAAGCTGGCTAATAAGGAACAAATTCAATGTATTCCAAGAATAAAGCAATCTTTCTTTGCAGTGGTCTTAATAAAGTCTAGGCAGCAATAAACCCTGCTACATTTTCCCAGTGTCCCAGTTAGGGAATGCTGCTCAGTCACCCGGGTTCCAAGGAGCAGCCAGCATACATGCTGCAGTCAGAAAGGGAGACTGGGGGAGAGGTCTTTGTCTTCAAGACAGTGAAGACCCACATGTTGACTCCAAACAGATGGATCTGTAATCCATTTCTGTGGTATGATCCACAAGCAGTACTCATAGTTGGGTAAATACATGTCTTGGTTTGAACAGACAGGTGTCTGCTAAGGAAGGCAGGAGCCTCACTTGGAATGGAAAATGTAAACCCCTCCCTCTGAATTATAATGATTTTGAAATTAAGGGGCTCTCAGGCAAAGATATGAATAGGAATAACAGTTCTTTACTAGGAAAATTAAAAATACAAATGCAATAGTACAAACAAACAAAACAAACCACTGCCAGGGTCAGAACAGGAGCTGACCCCCTGTGGCTCAGGCTGGTGGCAGCAGTGCCATTCCATGGTGGCTCAGCCCTCCTGCAGGGCCAGCTGTGCTTCTGCTGGAGCAGGGATCCTGGACAAGGGTGGAGTTTTTCCCTGGAGCTCCAGGGCTGCTGGAGATGGGCCTGCTCTTCCTCTGGGAATGCAGGGCAGAAGAAAGCTGCTCCTCTGGGAATGCAGGGGGCAAAGGCTGCTGTGGTGCTGCCAGGCTCAGATTGTATCCAGGTAGGAATGCTTGGCTCCTGCCCTGGGCAGAGCATCTGCCATGGGATGATGGAATTTGATCAGCCATGCAGGGACACTCCGTGGCCATGGACAGCAGAGATCTCCTGGGGGGAGGATTGGCTGTGGGAGAGATAAAGTAAACTGCCCCATGAACAGCAGATAACTGCCCCTCCTCTAAGCAATGGCAATAGAATACTCATCCCCATGTCCAACCTAAGACCCTATAGTTGTGTGGCAAAGAGGAGGTGGGTAGGGTAAACGGAGAGGAATTTCCTTGTGGGTAGCTTTGAGTGTTGGGATATTTACACCATCACTGCTAGCCAAGGTGGAAGCATGACGTGTAAATCCAGTGTCAGAATGAATTTTTCTGTGGTGCCTTGCAAGGCTGCTCTGGGGCAGTGGCAGGCTTTGGGAAGGTCAGTTCCTGGAGGAACCTTGTGCTTTGTGTCCCACTGGCCATTGCTGAGTTAGGGATGGCAGGCTGGAGAGGCTTGGCTGCAGAGGGAACAGGTTTAACTCCTTCCATGGGATGCATTTCTGCAGAGGCTGCAGATCAGGCTGCACTAGTTGGACACAGCACGTGCAGATGTGTGCCAGAGGCAGGGTGCAGCTCTGGAGAGCAGTTCCAGGACTGCTGAGAGCTGGTTCTGGATCCTCACTGAGGGTTTGCCCCTCAATGTGGGCACCCTCACCAAGGAGCGGTGGGAGGGCTGGCCTGGCAAGCTGGGCACAGCCTGCAGAGAACTTCCAGCCAGAAGCCCCTGTATGGATCAAGGGATTCCCTTGTGCTGCAGACTGCAGCTGTTTGCTGGGGATGGGGTTGAATGCAGTGGCCTGGGCTCCCCAGGCAGTGCTGGCTGGTTCCTAGCACAGCACAGAGCTGGCTGCACGCAAGGAGTGCCTGGGATGGGGCAGGAAGGGCTGTTGCACTCAGAGCACAGCTGGGAGTGTTGGTGTGTGCCGAGTGCTGAACTCAGAGAGGTTTTTGTATGCACAGGAACTGCCAGGTGTGCCTTGGATGGGCCAAAGCAGCAGTCTGGGAGCAGGATCCCTTCAGGATTAGCACAGTGTGCATGGGACAATGGCATGGGGTATCCTTGTCCCTCTAAGCCCTGGGGATAAGGGCAGCAGAGCTGGTGTTGTCTGACTCTGAAGTGCATTTTGTGACTTTTCATCTTGTTAAGTCAGTGCAAGTATTCATTTTCTTTATATCCTCATACAGCTAAATGAAAGAGAAATCTTAAAGTTTCATTTCTTTGTTACTTGCTTTTTAGTAAGGCAGTGGAATTTTCCTTTTAAAATAAAATACGTGGAAACGGGCAGCAAGAGCAGCTCGTGGCCAGGTGACCAGGTGTTTACCTGTAGACAAAGTGCTGCCTGCCCTCATATGGCTTTGTACCTTCCCCAGAAAGAGCCTAAATGGTACACAGCAAACCAGCAAGGAATGGGACAGTTTGCCCATCAAAGAAACCTGCTGTATTCAGGTTAATACAATTTTTTAAATTTTTATTTAAAAAAAAGATTCAAAACTATTTTTTGCACCCCCTCTCCCCACTTTCCCATCAGAATTTTTCTCATTGATGCAGCTCTTTTGGGGTGGAGGGTGATCAGTTCTTCAGCATTATGTACAGTTACACACTTCAATAGGTACTTCAAAAAGCAAAAGGGGAGGAGTGCAAAATCCTGTTGAGGCCGGAGGCAGATGATGTGCATTTATTCTTTCTGGCTGCTTCCTTTTCCCCTTTTAGTTGTCTCCTAGGATTTGGTCTCATTTTCCAAACCTGAGCAAGTTCAAACAGTCAAGTGCAGGTCTCTGTAGCATTCAGTTGGGCTTCCCGTGTCAAGCTGTCCATTTTATAGCTCTTTGATTAATAAAGATGCTCTGGAAAACAGGCTTTCAGAGTCCCATAGGAGTTTGGAATTCATTCCCACCTCTGAAAGAACTTCAGACACACCTCTGCACACGGAAGTATTTTGGGAGGATCACTTTCCCAGTGCTTACTGTGAAGTATCAGTGTAAAACCAAATCAAAAGAAGAAATGACAAAAAGCTGGCATAGAAACGTTGTTTTTCAAGTAGTAGTAGGTAGAGTTCCAAAAAATACCTAAAAGGTAGATTTATATAAAATATTCCTATTGTTTAACAGAAGTTTAGGGGTTACTCAAATACCATGATTAACAAGACTGGCTGGGAGGAGGAACTCCTTCCTCCTTTTCCATTCTAGCTTTTCAACAGCATTCCAACACCTGCACGCAAGAAGTGCAAAATGTACTCCGAGGAACACTATTAAAACCTCAGTTATCTGCCCCAAAGCAACTGACAGGAGAGACAGGGGTAAAGAGCAGCAGAGGTTTTATTGTGTTGGATCTTGTTCAGGGAAACTCACGGTGATCTCAGTGCCATTCAGTAAAGAGAACTCCCCACACCTTGGGACACTTGCCACACAGTTATGGAATATTCTTGAACAGATTACAGAAGATTTGGGTAAAACCAGGTCAGAATTTAAAAAATGTTCTCATTTCTAGGACTGTTACTGGGTATTACTGCTTTGTACATGTCCCTTTCATTTTCTTTATAACCCTATATGGCTAAATGGAAGAGAAATCTTAAAGTTTTGTTTCTTTGCTACTTGCTTTTTAGTAAGGCAGTGAAATCTTCCTTTTAAAATAAAAGTACAGGGCATCAAGTGTGAGCTCCTCACCAAGAGGTCAAGCTGCTTGCAGCCAGAGATGGGAACAATGTCATCACCTTGCCCCAGACGTGGCTTTTCTAGTCTGAGGGATGCAAAACCCCACTGTGACCTCTGCAATCCCCATTTTCTAATTACCATCACTCTTACCAGTCACAGGACCCGGCCATCAGTGATATGATCAGCAGCAGCTCTATTTCACTAAGCACCTCACTCCAAGCTGCTTTCTGCATGGGGGTGACCAACTATTTGTCTTTCAAGGCCCCATGGAGCATCTAAGACCAAACACTTGCACAGATCCAAAATAAATGATTATTCTCTTTCTGATTGTCATTTTTGACGGGAAGTAAACAGCAGTTTCTCAGGAAAAACAGGAATAGTTCACATTTAGAATGATCAATACCATGTGCATTTTGTACTTGAGAACACCTACAGGACTCTTACAAGTACTGCAAAGGTATAGAATCTCACAGTATGCTTCTGGTTTCTCTATGTATCAATTGTGAGTTAGATGACTTTTATTTCTTCATAAAAAATGAAGAGCATGGTGTCTGTTAACTGGAGACAACAAAAATACCCTCCATAGCCAGCTAGATATCATAATTTTTTAAAAAATAGGATGCAGTCTGGGTGTTCAAGCACATCCATTAACTATCAGAATGAAGGAGCATATTTAAAAAAGAACAGTTGTAACTGATATTTAATTTAGAAGTATTTTCATATTCAACAAAGCATTGTAAATGTGCTGAATTTAAGAGGTGGCTTTCTTCTCAGTCTTGTGGCTCCTAATATAATTTGGAGGGGGAAAAGAAGCCAAATATGGTTCTAGAGAGGAAAGGGCCTTGTTTCACAGAAAGCTGCTCCTGTTCTGAGAGCCTGAGCACATTCTTGCTCCATCCATCCCTGGAGGGAATAGTGGTGTACAGCTGCTGCCCACTTCTTCCTGTGCCCCTCCATGTGCTCCAGCAAGGCTGAAGTGATTTGTGCTGAACACAGAAAGGACAACCTTACCTGTGCTGTCTTAGCTGTTTAAAAGAGGCCAATTGACATCACATGTAATTAATTTGTTGGCAGGTGTATTGTTTTTTACACTAGAAAAAAGCCCTGCTACTGTAAGTCTGCTTATCCTTAAGTGGAGCAGTTTTGATGGGAAGCATAAGGCACCTCACCTGTGATTTCCAGAGACACCAGACAGACTATGTGAACTTAAAACCCCACAAAGTGGGAAATACCTAAGCTGATAAACTCTGTAAGTTGCTTTTAATGTGCTTTTTTTTTTTTTTAAGAGTTTCAGCTGGCTGGAGAAGAGCTGCTTTTTCTCTTAAGTCACACTATTGAACAGTTTAAACACTCCTGATGTCTTCTTTCAGATTCCTCCAAGACATGATTTATACCACAGCAATTCCAGAAGGACATTTCAATATTCTTATACTGAGATATGATTATTGGGTTGCAGGTCTTACAGCACAAAACATTTACCTGTATGAAAATAAGGGAAAAACCAAAAAAAGTCTGGATTTCTCAAGCTGCATAGGTGACTATATTTTGTACTAGAAATCTCCTTTTAGTTCTTACATTTCAACTCTTCAGCTCCTCGGGGTTACAGGGAGCAGACTGTTAACCCTTCAGAATGGGGGAAACTGGGTTTGAGAGTTTTCTTTAATTGCTATGTTCATAGTACAGAATTATGGCAGCAGCAGCATCTTTCAAAATGAAGACATGAATATGAATGATAAAACTAGCCCGGGGTAATTAACCCTTGCAAGAAAAGACCTCCTTGTCTATGCACAGAATGAAAGCAAATGCAAGTGGAATAGCCAGAAACCCCAAAATCAAATTAGGAGTGTAATGTGTGCAAGGAAAAAGGATGATCAAAATGGGAACTAAGGCTTAAGACCTAAGAACTCTGAAGTTTTTATTGATGTGACAACATCTCTGTTTGAAGAAAAATAAAGTTAATGAAATTTACATGATGAGAAACTTCCAAGCTTCCACAGATTTTTCATAAACAACAACAAAAAAAAGACATTCATGAATCAGTGAACCACAGCAAGAGTAAGGCCCTGCAGGTTTTGCAGACTGATTTACACTTGGAGGAGGAGGAAGGGAGGGCACTTTAATTCAAGTCATAGAGGCTAAGATGAACTCAGCTGCCAAATTCTGTGTTCTGCTCACTTTGCGAGCTTAGGCATTTGCATTTGGATGGGCATTGAAATAGATTGTGGTAGCTTTACATTACATTAAGCCAAACAATCAAAAGTTGGGCAATAAATGAAGACAGAAAATAAAAAATCAAAATAATGCTGATTTTGTTACAAAATCAAGGGCAGACTGAACAAATCCAAGAAGTATTTTCAATGGTTTGAAAACCTGAAGATGAAACAGTGTCCCAAATTCAAGGCATAATTTCGAGCTTTATAATGTTACCTGGAAAAATTATGTCCATCAGATGAGGTTGGGATGTATGTCTGCAATTCCCAGACTCTCAAGTTAGACCTGAGGCTAAACTGGAGCTTCATCAGTGGTGGAGGCAGCAACAGCTGAAGGAACAGGCTGTGGCTCTCCTGGTGGATTGTGAAGTTTTGTTTCTGAAACACTAAATTCCATCATGGGGTCTTTCATCTCCACCACAGGTGCAAAACACCAGAAATGCTAATTCCAGCAATCCAGATCCTATTTCATATGCAGAAATTAACCCAGAGGCAAGTCATAGAAATGCATACATCATCCCATTCAATTATTCAGCAGTTTTGCAGACACACCGGAAAAAAACTAGCTTTCAATATAAAAATTGTCTATGAAAGAGTCTAACTTGAATTTGTCTCCATGGATCATAATTCCACATGTGCTGCTGGATCTGTAGAAGAGGAGAGAAAAAATGAGCCCTCAGTTTGAGCTGCCTCAGTTGGCAGGTTGGTTTGAGAATCAGTAAAGCCTCCCAAGACTTGCTCTTTGCAAGGTACCAGTGCCTGAAGAACAATTCTCACCCACAGTGTGTAGCAGAACTTCTTCAAGGGTTAAGATAAGGCCGAGCTCATAAAAATGCAGGAACAGAGAGGGTCTTTTACAGAACTGGAACAAATCTGTTCTCAGGCTTTTAGAATTAGGTTAAATTACACCAGACTTGCTCAGCAAGTTCCTTCCATCCCATGACACTCCGTGATGATTTAATCCAGCCCTCATTCCCTCATTCAGCCCTGAGCATGGTACGAGCTCACAGTGAGGCAGGACACAGCACAAGACCAACAGGCACAGAGAAAGTCACAGAAGCACAGAAAGAAAAATTACCATGTGTGTGTTGTCCTGGCATCTCAGCTGGTGTTCCCATTTCTTTTTCCTTCTGGAAATGACTCTGGAGCAGTTTGATTTCTTGATCGTAGTCCTGCCATTCTGGAACTATCCTCATGGCTGCCTGCAGCTTGGGCTCTTTGGTCATGGGGTTGTTACACTGCAAACAGAACAGTCAGGCTACAAAAGGTTTCTGCACCCAAGAGAGGTGTGCTCCCCTCTGCAGGGAGCAATCTACTGGGGGTGAGCAACACCTGCCTGTGCTTCAGCCAGAGAACAGTGCCAAGTCTCTTTCCAAATTCATAACAATGCCACTGCTCCAGGCAAGAGAAACACAGAAGCTAATGGAAAAAACTCAAGTGCTGAAAATGTGCAAGTACTGGTACAGGCTGAGGGAGGGAAGTGCCTCTAGAACTGGTTGCTGTATTTTAATGTGCTGTAAGAGTGAGGGAACCATCCTGCACTCACCAGATCAATGGTTTTTGCTCTCTTCTTCGAGGAATCATCACACCATGTTTCACACCACAGCCACTCCTGGGGGAGGGACTTAATTGGTACTTGGTGGATCATGTTGTTTGGCAAATCCTGTTGTGCAGAGTAAGAGTTAGTAGCTGTTTCCACAGGGAGCAGGATGGGAGGAGCAACCCCCCTCCCAAACCAACAGGATTGTGAAGGTTAACTTCTAGAAGAGTTTTTTTCCCCCAATGCAAATATAAAGAATCAACACTTCATCCTATTCCAAACAAAGACCTCTGGGAAAATCCCAAGTCTCAACCTGACACCACAGCCCAGTAAAACAGAACAAACACAATAAAGCACACCTGATCAAGGTTGGACAGACTGTTTGGGTCCTGACTCAGACCCTGATACTGTCCTCTCAGTCGATCTCCAGCTGCTATCTTCCTGAACTTCTTCAGATCCACAACGTACAGAGCACTACGTGGAGATGATGCAATTAGTAATGACTGCAATTAGCAATTTCACTGGGGGGTAACTCTGCAGCCCCACTAGACCCCTGGACACAATACCCTGAAACAATCTCAGGGTGGCAGCACATCTATGATCTATTAGAAGGCAGGAAAGCAGTTCTAACAAAGTCATGGCATGTACGAAAAGGAATTTTCAACAAATCTGTCTTAGCTTTGCTGTCATGCACTCCCTGTTCCAACACGTGTAATCAACAAAGGAAGATGTCTGTTAGTTAACACTCCAGCTCTTCATCTCTAAAAGCTGTAGCAGACTGAAAATAACTTCAGTGTCTCTAGTGCTTCATTGGCCACAGAACCTTAAAGAGGCAACAGGAAGCAACAAGTGGTTTTCATGCAGGGCTGCATACCTCAGTGAGTTTTCTGCTAAGTCTTAGTAGCAACAAAAACTTTACCCCTCTGTTTTAGGGAAAAAAAAAAAAAGAATTCTTCATACCTGATGTGGTATTTTCTTCCAGCTAAATGACTTGCCCAGTACCCTGATTTCCAGAACCTGTAGCCATCCATCTCCCTTCGGCTGTCACAGAATGGAGTGTATCCATAAGGAGCACCATCCAGATTAAAATCCCTCAATTCCTTTAGATCTGTGCGCACAATCTGAAGGGAAAGAACATTTTCTTTTCATTTCTAGGAACCTGCCCTTCTAGGGTTATTTGCAAATGTTGTACAGGATTTAATTCAAACTAAGCAAACAGCTACAGGAAGAATTACCTGATGTACCTGGCAGTTTTTTGCATTATATATATGCAGTACAAAAATACAGCACAAAAAGTGTTGTCTCCCCTGCCCTTACAGCTGGAGCAAATAAAATAGAGCTTCAAATAACCTGATGGGGGGTGGTTTGACAGCTGAAGTGCAAAACTGTTTCTCAATAAGCAGCAAGAATTCTCACTATACATGAACTGTGATCCCTTCCTCTTCAGTGTTTGCAGACCCTTCAGGGATGAAAGCTTTTTAATGTCTTTTTGACACAGATGTGGCACTAGCACTACTTTAAAAATACCACTCTGAAGGGAAAAAACACCTTAGTATCTCTCACAATCAGGGAAACAAACTGTCTAAAATGACAGCTGGGGAGCTGGAAATCTCTCCTAACTGATCCTTCAGCTTCAGTTTAACCTGGCATGGCTTCACACTGTACATGTGCCAACCCCCCCAGGCAGTTCACACTCACTCGTGGATAGTCTGTACTTCTCATTCCATATGTACTTTTGAGAGTAGTTTTGGCAGTTCTCACTGTGCACATTCCCTGCCCTTCCCACCCAGGAGCTGAGGAGGGCACACACCAAGCCTTCCATGGCCTTGTGCACGAGGGATTTGCCTTCTCCTCCTCTGAAAGCCACTGAGATGTGGCCAAGTTAAGAGCAGGGGCCCGGGAGGGCAGAGTGGTTGGTGACTTAGGAAAATACTGTCTGTGGTAAGTGATCTGCAGGCTGGGAGAACAGACTGAGCTGCAAAAATGGAAGGGTGAAATGAGAGTATTTGGCAAGCTAGCAGGAATCACAGTGAGTGAATGAGGAACCAGATAACAGCAAAAGACAGGCCAATAAAACCAATCTTGTGGAAACAGGCACAAAACCCAGCCCCCAGTGAAGCATGCCATAATTACAGAATCAACCTCCAGTCATGCCTGTGAAGGGATCAAACTTGCAACCCTTCCAACAATATGGAAATTGTATTCGAGAACTTATTATTACAAAAAAAAAAGAGAAAAAGAAAAGATCAAATAACTCCAGCCTCTGTGTTACCTGATCAGCATCCACAAAGAGGATTTTATCAACAGCTAAGGGGAAGAGCACATCTAGAAAGAGGATCTTGTAACCCCAGATGATTCGCTGCTTCTCTGTCTGTTGGTGCAGCCAGCGTGGCCATTTATACTGCACAAGCTCATACTGGAAGTTGTACTTCTTGGCCATGTATGGGATGAACTCCTGCAGAGGGAGGGGAAAAAAGCAGCTTATCTCAGTTCTTTGTTCCTCTGCAGGAAAAAGAAAAGCACATTACAAGAGACAGACTTCAGTCGAAGGCACAGAACATCAGAAAATGAAATACCACAAAGAAAATTAGTTTCATTTTTAATTTACACAAAACACTGAGCCCCAAGCTGAACAATCAATACAAATTGTAAATGCAACTAACAATTTCAGCATTTTTGTCCACACAGTTCCTTATGAGCCATTTCATAGTGATCCACAGATGAGAATGCATTACTCAAATCATAAAAATTCACAGATGGGACAATTATTTAGGGGTGTACAAAGCAGTGTAAGTGGGAGCATGTAAAATGAGAGAAGAGCTTTGGGCATTGAGCATTTTTTTACTAGAAAAACCTGGTCCACTGTCACATCAGCTGACATTCTCAGCTGTGAGGCTTTCTCCAGCTTTGGGTGAGTTCAGGTTTAGCCAAGTGATGCTGGTGCAGCACTGGGAAAGGGAGGGGGAAGCAGCTTGTGGCACCTTTCCCCACCACCAAATAAATTTCTAATTAGTAACAAACCTTGAACGTAGGTGATAAGTAGTTCTTCAGAAACCAAAACTTTAAAGGAGTCTTGGTGTGTTTCAGCACAGACAACATCATTATGCTATCAAAAAGATAAAAAATTAAGCAGTTACAGGAACAATTGGCACCCATGAAAGATGAGCTGTGTAACAGATTACAAATGGCTGGGCTACATGATTAAACTATTGCAGTTATGTGTCAGGTAACTGAACTTCATGCATAAAGAAAAAGTGGGTAGCTTCAGCCTATTGTAAATTGCTTAATTTTATCAACAAAATTACTAAACCCTCAACATCTCTATACTTTAACTAGGCAGAGAATATACAACCTGTTGGCTTTTACAGTCCTTTGAGAACAACAGAAGCTCAGATTCTTTCCAAAGCAACTGGGACTTATCTGTAACTTCTTACCAATACACTGGTTATATTGTAGCAAAAAAATTTAGGACAGCAACACATCTATTAAACAAAGTCTATTTTTAACTCATGAATGCTATGCAGACAGAAGTTCCTATGACACAGTAGATGCAGAGTCTAGTGGACTTCTGAAGCATTGAAAAGTGGGGCTTTTTATACTCTTGCAAATTGTAACCTTTTTCCTCGTGCAAGGCCACCACCACTTGGCACACTGGGATTAGAAATTCTCAACTAACCGTAGGAATCTCTCATATAGGTGTCCTGAAGCCACAGAGAATATATTTAGTACATCATCTTTATCCTGTTTCACATCTTCATTCTTTTGTCCTCCTGTGAATCCCCTGAAAGGAAAAATATGGTTCTGTGAAGGACAAGCTAGGAAGGGCCAGCTCTATAGGAAAGGCTGCAAATAAAGAAAACAGCTCCACTTTTGCTTCAATACAGCTGGTCTGTGGGCTTTTGGTGTCATTCCCTGCTGCCCAGGGCATCTTCCCCAAGGCAGAGTGCTGTGCACAAGGACAGGGAAGGTCCAGGAGCTCAGACATGAACAGCTTTGATTGAGAGAGCACTGGCTGAGGTGCAGTTCCTGGGATGGAGCAATGTTTTCAGGCTAGCAGGGAGGGTAAGTGAAGGTAAAAGCAGGTGCAAAGCAGGAGCCCAGATCTCTAGAAACAGGGGAGTCCAATGAATGACAGTTTTGAATTGAAGCAGACTTAACAGACAGCTGTGGAATGTCACACACATCATGGTACTGCCTAAGAGTTTTCCAGTTTCAAGAAACTTGTAGGGTATCATTGAATTGGTTTTACCATTTGAGAGATTCCCAAAATCCAGATTCATTCTCATTGGTGCCATCACTTAGCAGATCTTCATTCATCATATCAAACTTTTTCTGAACCTGTGAAGCATGACGTGGCTTTAGTGAGTTGGAACCACATACTGAGTAGATATTGTCAGGAGTGTTATCCTGACACTGGTTCTGTTTTTACCCACTTGAATTACACCCCATGAGCTGACAGGTAACCTAAGCTCCCAGGGAAAACAGCTCAGTAATGAGTGACTTTTCCCAAACAGATTCCAAAGGAGTTTTTAGACACCAAAGGCATGTTAGTCTGGATGGTTAAAATACTTTTCTAAGAGATGTTTAATGAGATGGAAGCCAGTGATGGAGACTGGCAAAGAAAAACCTTCAAAGAAACCAACAACCCCCACCCCACAGAAAACCAACACACCAACTCCACCAGTCTCTAAGTGGTGTAATTGGCCCCTGAGACTCCAAAGCAGACACACAGACAAGACAGTGCATGAGGAGAACATCCCAAAGTAGTCCAGCACAAGTAATTGGTGTCAGGTGGGAACTGGCTCTGTTAAAGCCATCACTTATCTACCAGTCATTCTCCTTAAACTTCTCAGCTATGGCATTACCTGACAGGCAGCCCTAAGAGACAGTAATTAGTAATTTACTGGTTTTTTTCAAAAGTATTCTCACCTAGCCTGCGTCAGAGTGACACAAAATGTACTGCCAAATGGATACAATTTATCTGTGACAGATAAAATGCTGGCTCAATGGACATACTGAATGTTTATTACTAGACACATACTACATATGCAATAGGTCATGTACATGTGCACATTACTAGACACAGGGCATACAAAACTGCTTTTTCCTGAAGTTACAGCAGTCAGGAAAATCTGACTATTATTGTAGCTCACGGAGACATACACAAGGAACAGGACTTAGATGTCATTCTCTCCTGTATTAAAACCCAAATCAAGGCTGCAGATGATGCTCTCTACCCCTAATCCTGTGAGGTGAGCTTCGGGCAGACTGCCTCAAGTGTATGCTCATGGGAAGGGAGCTTCAGGCCTTAATCCAAGTTTCTCCCCACTGTTGGTCAAACAGACTTCTTTAAGAGTACCTCTGGTTTATAAACTCACCTTCACTTTAATAATTTTGCTCTTGAAGTTATTGAGAACAACAATAACTTCACTAGCTTCAGGTGGAGAGTCTGTGCCATCGTGGCTGAAAATAGAGCAAGATATTGACTTTTACTACAAAGCAAGAAATAGGTTCTTTATTTATTCTGGCCATTTTTATACAGCTATTAAGCCTCAGCACTGCCAAAGAGGTTTGAGACGTGACAAAGAAACAAATACATTTATTTGAACACACTTAATGGGTTTTTTAATTAATTAATTTCAACTATCATAACTTATGTTCAGTATCAAATGTAATTTGCTGTTTAATTTGCTGTTCAGGTCACCACACTTTGGCAAGGCAACCATTAGATTCACATATGACAATGCCTTTCTAATTCAGCAGTTTTACAAGAAAAAGAATGAAGCATTTCTTATCCTGACCTACCTGTAGATCCTGTAAATATCTTCAGATCTTCCTTTTCTCAGTCTTAGAGTCCATGCACCAGGATTGGCTTTTAACTGGAAGTAGCCCTGTAAAGTGAAAAGAATATTTGGCAGTTTCCAGAAAATGCAAATGCAGAAAAATTAACCTTGAAGTTATGGTTTTGACTCACTGTTTTATATCTAGAATGTTATTTGCAAGCCCATTGATTAACATAACCTAGGGCTTTAAACCCAGAGAACAGGAGAAAAGCCCCAGAAATGATTCCATTCAAAATTGTTGGGTTTTCCCTAAAAGACAGAAGCTTGAAAAAGTCTGGCATTATTTGTTATATCAAAATCTTCACTGTCCTGATGGGAACAGTGCAAACCCAAAGTCTTTTCCTGCAAAAGGGCGCCTTCATGAAGAAGTGAGGGAATTTCAAAACACTAATTTACAGTTCTACAAGAAAACCCAAAGGAATTCTGAAGCTCTCCAGAGTGGTAATTCATCTGCAGCAGAAGCAGTAACATAATTTACATTTGAACAAGATATCTCTTCTACAGAACTTAAAAAATTACAATGTGAAATTCAAATACTGTGTTCAAGTCTTTTTAAGCTTCACATTCCAGATGTGAATATTTTTCTCTGTGATTTAGATTATTAGACCTATAGAAGATACATGCAACTGTAGAGATGCTTTAGTGGCCCATTCAGTTTTGTACTGTGGCTTCAAATGCTTGCACTTCCTATGCGAGCCAGGCTGCTCTAAAAAGAAAATTAAAAATATTTTTGAAAATTTTGGTATAGCTAATTAGAAAAAGGACACTTCTGAGTTTTACTCCCCAGCATGAAGACACCATGTGATCACATGTAAAATAAGGGACATCTTTCTTTCTACTGTAAGAAGTACTACATTTTTCTAAGATATAACTCCAGCTAAGAAAAGGCACAAATTGAAAATGAGTAAGAATTCTAAAATAAATATTTATCACCAGGAAACAAGGAATATTTTTTCTTGTTTTTATTTTAATTCATTTAAATAAATGTAATAACTTTAAAAAAACTTAAAGATGAAAATAACCCCAACAAAACCCACAAGAGGTAATTTACTTCAGTTTTTCACTACCATCACATATCAAGAAAACACTCCAGTGGCAAACTTCCTCAGCCATAATTTCAGTCCATACCTCTCTCCTGTTCCAGTGTGGACACTGAGAACTGACACATCCCTTATGTAGTGACATTACAAAAGCAGCTGCAAGAAACAATCATACCCTTGGATTTCCAGCCCCATTCCTCAACTCAAATAAGCAAATCCCATTCTTTCACACTTCCTTTATTTTCTACAATGCCAACTATTCTTGCTGACCCTCTCCATTTATGGACTAGATCTCCTGAAGAAATGGGTCACAAAAACAAGACAGCCTGAGGCTCACAGCATCAGAGTGGATGGCCTAAGGAGGACCCTCGGGAAAACAACTGCATGAACTCCCCTGGAAAGAGGCTGCTTAAGAATATTGGCAGCATTTAAAGATATTCCAGAATAACTCAGGAGGGAAAGGAGCTCATCTTGAAAGAGGTGAGAGAGAGTGTGATGCTTCAGACATCAATGTGAGGAATGCTGGGGTTCTGATGCATCTGCAAGCAGCTGTGGAGTGCAAGTTACACGCCAAACCCACAGGCCAGGCTAGGAAACACCCAGGGTGAAGGCAGGGGCTGTGCTGGCTGCTGCCAGCTCCAGGAGAACACTTACCAGGTTGGCCATGACGATGGTATCCACGATGACAGGGCTGCTGGAGGTGCCCAGGGTGAACTGGAGTCCCCGAGGTGGCTGCCCAGTGGTAATGTCATAGCAGTGGCCCTCCAGCAGCAGGTACTCCAGTTCATACTCTGCAGCTACAACGCTCTCCACCTGAAAGGAGCAGACACTGCTGACTGCAGCACGAGCTCTAAAGTGCCAGCCTTTAGTCATTTGGTTACTCTCTAGAATAGCTATAGTAATTTTAAAAAAAAAAAATTTTACCAGAGTAATTTTATTGTTAGACAAATACCTAGAAAACCTCAAAGAGCTCAGCTCCTTCAAGTGATAATCCTCACAAAAATATTGTTAAGAGAGGCCCAGACAAAAAGAATTTGAATCTCAACATATGGTAGGATAAGAAAAGGGAAGGATTGTTGCTCTATTCCTCAATTCATTTTTTTAACATTTACTGGAGAACGGAGTTGCTATCTCATAAAAAGTATATGATGGGATCCAGAATTTTGACTGTAAACCTGTTTAAAGCTGGTCTCACCTAGTATCAGCCACCTGAAAGAAACATTTTGTTTTGCTCTGCATTACTCTTACCGTGCACTAGGGTACTATCAGGACACACCCATTCCTTTTCTTTCTACACTGAACAAAGGTGCCAAGGAAAGAGAAGAGGAAAAAATAACAAAAGACAAACCCACAACCCCAAAAGACTTGGGTCCCTGCCAGGCCAAATTCAGATGTAGCCTGAGGACAATACTTAAACAGAATGTTATTCTAATCCCACAAAGCATCTCCTCTCACTGCACCTCCAAAATGACAGTTTGATTGCTACAGCACCAACAGACTGCATATTGGGGACTGGAAATGGTGCACCTGCAAAAGTAAAGCTGCTGTTTGTTTGGAAGCTCAGGAATGCACATGGAATGCCTGAAGCATTTAATCCCCCTCTCTCTCAGGCTTTCAATTAATCAATGGGGCAGGCATGGAAATCAGAGGCTTGAAATGTAGTATTAATGCTTCATTTATGGCTTTACAGTTAGGTTAAGAGATGAAAAACAAGAAACTCCTACACCAAACGTAGCAACCCCAACCCCAAACTATAAAGCACACAGCCAATTTCCTAGATTTGTGAATAACTAGTACAGGATTAGCAATACCAGATATACCACAATACCACATCATATTCCCAAACAGTATCAGAGAGATGCAGAAGTAAGAGGGGACTAATAATACAGTGATCAGTGAGAAGGGGACTCACATTTGTGATGCCCACAAGGCTGCAAAGACTGTCACTTTTCCAGAGGCCTCTTTGTAAAGGCTTTGACAGTCTCCTCACACACACATGTGTAATACCTTTACAATAAGATAAAGAAATAGGGGATTTTCCCTGTTTCTCCCTCTGTATGTGGGGCAGCACTGCCCAGATCCACAGTCCAACAGTCTGAGTCAAGGTCTGCCCAAGCACCAGCAAGCTCCTGAACCTACAGCAGCTGAGTGGATTTCTGCTGCATGGTTTCACTGATGCATTGACACTGCGCATCCTTGTGTGCATCACAGGAGTGTTTTCCCATGAAAAAGAACTGTGAGGATAAACAGGTAGCTGAAACCAGCTTGGTTGCTTCTAGGAGCAAGGGAAAGAACCTGCTCCAAGCCTATGGTGTCTGAACCTCTGGGTCAGGCACCCACAAGAAATTGAGAACAGCAATCCTGCTGTTGGGGAGCTTATGCTTCCCCTCCTAGAAATCATGTAGAGGTCTGCAAATGCAATAATATGCACAGCTCTATGTTTATTGGCATTTAAAAATTCTGCATTTCTTTCCCATTAAAAACAAAACAAGCCCTGGAAAAGCACCACCATTTAAACACAGTAGGAACATGATGATTTCTCTTACCTCCTCTAAGAAGATATTGTCAAGGTCATAGGGGGTTCTAACAGATTCCACCATCCAACTCTCAGGAGTGTTTAAATTCAGAGTGAACAGTGGAGACTGGGGCATATCTAAAAACTTGGCAATTGGTCCTGGAGCAAAGTTATTCTCTGCTGTGAAAGAAATCTCTGGCTCCAAAACATAGCGGTAAAAGCTGAAATTTCAGAGAGAATATGTTAGAACACCCATCTGCCAAAATTTGCTAAGATTTCACTCTTGCTGCATTTGGAGATGGCATCAGCTTTCCCTGAACCTCTAATGTCTCCAAGCCTTTGTCCAAAGCAACACAGCTTGTGTTAACCTTAGGACAGGTCAGAATTTCTATCTTGAAGAACCAAAACAGACTGTGCAAGACTCAGCCATTAAGACTACTAAGTTATTTAATTTCATATAAATACCAAAATTAAAAAAAAAAAAAAAGAAGCACCCAGCTTGTAAAACAACAGAATTACTTCATGCCATCCACAAATTCCCAGATTCTCTGTGGGAAATGATGCTATTATATAAAAGAGCTCAAAGCAGTTACTGAGATTTCCCATGGGACAGCTGACCATGCTTCTATGCTTGCACATTCCAACAGGTTTCTCTCTCTCTTTATCATGGAACTGTTTACCTTTTCAGTGGCATGTCAGAAAGCTTAGATTGGCAGTTCATAAACACTCTCAGGTTCATATTTATCAGCTGGTTCAAAACCTAAAGTAATGAGAAAGAGACATCCATTAAAATGCTAATGAGGAGAGCTGACCACTGTTTTATAGTCAGGACCTCAGGGTGGATGTTATCTGCTCATTCCCAATCCTCCCTCCTTGTGGTTTGCTTACCACCCCTTTCCCCCCTTTTAATTGGTGGTTTTAAGCACAATTACCTGCTCCTCATATTTCAGGCACTCTTTTTGGCATGCTGAGACCCTCCTCAAGAACAGAGTTATTGCAAACTAAGCTGTTAGAATAGTGAAACTAAAAGCTCTCTGGACAACACCTGAGCATGATCTGTTAGTGTGTAGTGCAGCTTAATTAGTATTTCCACTGATAAATGCATTGTGAAACTCAGACACACTATTAGAAAGCCACTGGTCACCACACAGTCAAAGAGGAAGCAAACATTCCCCAAAATGACAGAATTTGAAGTTGCTGACAACCCTGCCTACATACCAGAAGTAATGGAGCAAGTCTTTGAGCATCTCTGGTCACGGGATCAACAATAGCCACAACATCAAAGTATGTCTCCCCCTCTTTTGGTCTCAGTTTAACTGCACTAAACAGAAGAAAATACAATTTTAAAGTACCAGACATGTGGATAAACGCTTGAAATGCATTACAACCCACTGCTATCCATCTCATCCTGAACTGAACTAACTTCCTCAATGCTGTGCACCTTCAGAAACTAAATAGAGAAAAAATTAGGCATGTACATGTATGTTTATAGAGATAGGTGGAGAGATAAAATTAATTTCTGATATCTTTCTGAAAACTTTTAGGGACTTTCCTACTGCTACTTAGATTTTTCTTTTAATTAAATGCAACACAGAACAATGGGGAAGTTAAAAGACACAGAAAAGCCTTGTTCAGCAATCCTATACCTGTATCGTTCTTCAAAAAACTGATATTCAATCCTTGCCTCTCCTTTTGGCTGAGCAGAAAGAAGAGCATCCACTTTCATTACCAAGTCACTCGCCCTGAAAAGAAGGAAAATAAAAAGGCTTGCAGATATCCAAAAAAATTGGCTGTAGTTATCACATTTCTGTCAGGCAGCAGCAAAAGAGAAGGCAAACAGAATCCAGATACTCAAACACTCCTACTGCCTCTCTACACAGGCTCTGAAGAATTAAACATTTTTAAGGGTTAATCCACCAGTAATTTAAACTGGTTGCAGCCGTATTACTGAGTATACCAAAGGATTTAACTCAATAAATACAGAACAGGTGTATTTTGGAGGTCAGCCATGATACAGAAACTGCATTCCTGATCTTCACCAGCCACTCAGACCTGAAAGCCATTCAGATGAAACTCTTGTTCCACTGCTCTTCCCATTTTACACTGCAACTCTGAGCACTAGGAAGCAATCCTCTAAGTGGAGAAACTTTTGACAGGGGTCCTATCATAAAAGATAATTACTTTTGAGCACTTCTTCTTTTTCAGTATTTCCATAATTTTTCAGTCTAGTATTTTAAGAATATATTCAATCTTCAAGATGTACAACCTCTTGAAAGTTCAATGAAAATTGATTTGTACATCACACCTTTGCCAAGAAGCAAAACTGTAACCTACAGGTCTGTCAGCTTTTCTTGAATTAACTGAGATTTATAGTGACAGCTGTTTACTTACAGATCTTCTTCAAATCCCAGCTGCTGAATCTGAGATTTGATTTTCTGTCCCGATGTCTTTAGTATGATATTTTCAAGGAGATGAAAATCATCCTGATTGAACAACTCTCCATCCTCTAATGGGCCAATAATCTACCAAAAAATAGCAGAATCAGCATTATAAGATAAAGGCTAAACTGAAACAAAATTCAAAGATGTATTCAAGAAATACTCCAGCCCACTCTCAGTAGAAGCCAACCGTTTAGGCTGGTATTAATGTCAGTGGCAGCAGAGTTTAACAGGTAAATCCAGGTATTTAGAGCCAAGAGCCCCAGACTAAGGCATAAAATACACACTTAGAACTTTCACTGGGTCAGGCACTTAAAATTATACACGAAATACCAATCTGGAAGGGGCAGCAGAATACCAGGCCAATTCTAATAGTCCAGCAAATCTCCCTCCTGCAGCCTTCAGAAGCCTAAAAGCTACCTAGACAAATCTTGCTATTCTGCTAATGAGAAAAACAGAACAGAACAACTCAACACCTGAGGTTTTTAACCCATTGAAATATCCAGCAACCACTGGGCCTGAATGGGTGTGTTCTTAACTAAAAACAGATGACAAAAGAAAACCCAATGCTGTACACAGCTGTGTTTCATTATTTGCAGTGAAACACTATTGTAACATTATTTACCTCATTTCAGATAAACTATAATAAGAACAGATGGTAGAAGAGACCAAGGCACCTTGGTCAGGGCAAAATACAGCAGCATTTTGCTCAGTAAACTGAAGCAGCATAATCTCGCAAATTTATCATCCCCTTCCACCCCTGGACTCAATTCACTACCAGCATGAAAGCAACTTTGTTACTGAGAGACCTGAATTTGTACCAAATGCCAGCAACTAACTGCACACAGTGAAAAGAAAAGGTCACACAGGTGTGAATAAATCAAACTGCAAGTGGTCCTGAAGACTGCTGAGACCTAAACCAGGCTGGCACTCCTGTGTCTGATCCCCAGACTCGGCTGCTCAAATCTGCTCCTCTCTCACATGTGGGAAGTCTCTTTCACTGTCTGTTGATCATCTCACCCGTCCATTGCTGATCACAGCCCTCTGCCCCTTCTTCAGCTTTAGAACATCTCTGCAGTAAATAGCATGGGACAGAATAAAATCCACCTTGGGAGATTCAAAGGCTTCTTTGAAAATATTGGTATCCATACCCTAAAAGAAAAGAATACTTGACATTTGAATAGGAAGAAAACTAGACCTCTGCACACTTTTTAAAAGCAACCTTTTTGTTTCCATTCCAGAACATCTTCATATCTTGCTAAAACTGACCCCTGGCCCCCTTTTCTTTGTGGTGTTAAACCTAGTTCTTGCTTGTCACCATCAAACACTATCCCAACTTCTGCTGTGAAGGGCCACAGCTACTTCGACCAGTTCAAATCTTCCTGCCTAACTTTTAAAAATCTACTTTCAGAAATGCACTTGTATTTTTCCCCATCTTTTTAAAAGAACATTATTCTCTTAACCACCCAAGAAACAGCTGACTCACTTAAACAGATCCCTGGACCCATGTTCCTTTTGCCTTTTCCAAGTTACATAGCTCTGCTGTGTATGAGGATTTACTTGATGTTTAGATGGATTGTCCTATTTAGGTAAGTCCTTCAGAGATTAAAAAAAAAACAAACTAGCAAACCCAACAGTGTTACTTCTCTCTGTTACTGCACCTTCTGCATATGAATACACTACACTAAAAAATTAATTTGAGGAACAAGCAAAGCACCCTCCCCATGAAAACACCAGCAGACATGCCTACCCCAACAGCAAATTCCAAGATGTCAGCTCCTGCCTCCAGTGCCTTCACAGTTTCTTCTTTTGCCATCTTGGTGATGAAGTTCTTGGCATTATTTGAGGTTTGTGTCTGCAAAGCTGCCCATATGGCTTTAGCTACAATGGTATTCTGGCTGTTGGGTTCTTCACTAGGATTATTAATCATGCTGATTCGAATGTTATTGCTGGATTTCTGTGTTTAACAGAACAGGTAATGGGAAAGTTCAACATTTCAGATGAAATAAATATATAATAAACAGTATAGCAGAAGCTTGATGTTTCTTAACCAGAATATCAGATTCCAAATTGGGTAAATAACAGCACAAGGCTAAAATAATGAATTAACTAATTTAACATCAAGCATTTTGCTTATGTATAGGCACCACTCTGACAGCAATCTTCCAGATAAGCCTGTGCTACCCAAGAAATCCAGGACCATGGCCACCACTCAGTCTGGCAAACCACAGCTGTAAGCTGTGCATTTCTGTGTTTCAGTTATCCTCTCAGAACAACGGGACAGAGCAGAAAGCAACGCTTATGTTCATCTCCAAACCAAAACACAGATATTTCAGTTTAACACCACAGGTTTACAAGAACATTTATTGTATTCTGTCCTAGCTTAAGATCAGGAATGTTCCAGTCCCTACAAAAGAGATGAGGCTGGGAATCAGAGACCCTGCAGGGAGAACCAGTCTCTCCAGGTGATGCCACAGGAAGATTGTGTAAAATACAACTTGTGTTTTACAAGCCTCTACCAAGGGCTTTATCAGCACTGCAAACCCATTCCAATGAACACATCACCTACCTGATGCTTAATGGCATCATACAATAATTGCCTCCCTGAAGGCTTATCAAAATCACCAACAATCCAAAAAGTTACTGGTCTAACAAAGGAATCATCTGAAATTAGAAAAAAATATATAAATTTGAGGGTGAAAGGAAGGAAAGCTTCCTTTTTTCTTCATTTGGAGGTAAACTATGACACACATGCAAAGACTTCAAAAAGTAAAATTCCATAGAAAAGCAATGGGTGAACCTAAGCTATGAAGCCTGGCAAGACAAAATTAACAGCATTGGTATATTAGTCTTTATTAGGTCATTCAGAAAACTCATGTGGGACAGCATGCATTGCTCTAAGCTAGATTCTTTTAGTATTTTTGTTTGTTTGCTACCTTTTCAATTACAAATCATAAAGAAACACATAAATAACTTGGAGATTCCAAATGGGGTTGGAATCCAGCAGGCATATCACTTCTTTGTATTGAAGCTGTTAATTTACAAAATCAGTTTTGTATAAAGATGAATACAATACAATACAAAGACAAATTTACAGTATCAGTTTTTGTATAAAGTGCTGCAGCAAACATGCATTCCACCAGCTTCCTTCACTGCCTGCTGGTTCTAAAGCCAGTGTCATGAAGGAACCAGAAAACTCCAAGAACAATAGAAAAAATGCCAAAGCATGAGTTACCATAGATCTCCTTGGAAGACATTCCTGGTCAAAGAGCAGAAAGGAAAGGGGAAAAGGAGAGACACATTAATAACTTGATGGTAATCCCAATGTGTAATCAAGAAGCTGCAGCACTGTACTGGGCATAACTGAATCACTACAGTTCATATCCAACAGCAACAAATTTGTGCTAATTTTATTGCAATAAGCTTTGACTTTTTCTTCCCCTCAAACAGATGGATGCTTGATTTTCATGCTAGCATTAATTATACTATATATTACCAGTTTCATACCACAGGTGAGGACGTCATTTTGAACACTGCTGTGCCATTGTGCTGTTAACTTCCCTCTTTAAAAAGCAGCATGGCAGTGCAGTATCAGTGCTGGTGCTGAGCCAGCAACACATAGAACTTCTCTGTTACTTCAGAAAATTAATGTGGTACAGCATTACTGTAATCAGACAGCAGTTATTAAATATCTTAAGTGGCAGAAGAGGCAGTGACCAAAAAATGTCAAGCCATGGAATTGCAAATTAATGCACTTTCCAACAAGCATGCCAAGCTGTGGATTTAATTAATGCTCTACATGAGAAACTTGTTCAAATCCAAGTGACTGAACATGAATGAAGAGCAGACACGAGACAGGAAGAGCAATGGGAACATTTCAGGCAGTGCACATGGATGGCAGTGACTGGAGACAGGACCGGGGAAATTTGGGACAGTCTAGTAAAGACAGGAGACAGGAACAGGAGGATTTGGGTCAAATGACAGCAGCTTATTTCTGGAATCTAACCAAAATGGATAAAGGAAACACCTGATGGTGTCTGGTTAGACCTGGTTAGGCTCTGTATTATGTCTATGCATGCATTTCCTACACTTGAGAGGCACAGGCAAGTTTGAACACTTTTATGTGCAACTGTGACAACACTGCCATTGGAAAAGCAGTGCATGCACTGGAGCAATAAAAAACACCACTGACCACGTTAGGGGATGTCTTATATAATGGGCAGTTGGAATTTTCTTCTGAATCCATGTAACTTCTAGCAATTTTGAGTTATGAGACAGAGAGCTAAAACCCCTTTTACATTTTTCTAGTCACTTGTTTATGCTGCTGCATTTCTGGGGGTCACTTGCACAACAGCAAGAACAGTTTGGTTGAGACTTTATTATACAGTAAGAGGTTGGACTGGGTTTAAGAGGGGAACATTCTTGTTCCATGTAGATGTCATGTTTTATTAAAAAAAAAGTCATTAACAGACTATGCTGTTACCCACAGGCCTGGCAAGGCTCAGTGAGTGTGTGAAGATCTGCACATATGCTTGGAAACAAAGATAAAAGCAGACTTGGATTCAGAATCCACCACAGATGTTACCTTTCTTTGTTAAGTAGGTCATGCTGTTTGCAACAGCAGCTGTCTTATCTTTAGACTCCAATGTGGTAAACCGAGCAAAGTCATCCACAAAATGGTTATCTGAGGAAAGGAACAAGCATTAAATGCCAAACTATTCCATGTAAACTGAAAATAAAATCACTACTATTACCAGGACATTAAGAACACGTCCCACTTTGCTCCTTGTGATACTGCTTGTGTCTCATTTTCACTGCTAATATACATGCTGAGAAATGAATTTTGCTGTCTCACAAGTTACATTAATAACTACATTGCATATTTGATAGGGAGAAGTCAGTTGAAGGAATTTCCCAAGTCTCACCTAGTTGGCACTAGTCTATGTAAATATTATACATTGAAAAATCCACTCTGTCACTACTTTTCAAGCAACTCAAAAAAGGCAGGAGTAATGTCATTGCACTGCAGTCACTGTATTGAGTGTTCATTTAGCAAGGGAACGTTTTGCTAAATCTGAATTAATTCCAGAGATTACTGTCAACCCTGCTCAAAAGAAGGTCAGAACTAAGAAACAAACTGCTGCTTTATGCATTATATAATTTCTCAGCTTTATGAGTCATATTCCCCTTAAGGTCTGTATAAAAACAAAACAAATTCCCATATTGAAAATCAGTAGACATTTCATGTTGTACATAAACATCTGTCTGTACCAGGCCTGGGTCACCACTTCAGGTGCTGTTAATGCTTTGCCACCTGTGTTTTCCACTGTAACAGCAAGTCTTTCACTCAGACATTTCAGGTTTAACACAATTAAAAGCATCCCTTACTCATTCCTGTCAGATCTAGGTACTCTCTGTCAGACCTTAGGATTCTTGAGTTAATTCTTGGAACAACATTAGGCTGGTTCATGATATACTCAACCACATCTTGGTCATTAGATAGTTCACCCTGAAGGAAAGAGGAAAGAAGCATTATTTCTTATTTGACATATAAAATTGCCTTACATAACCTTAAAAAAAGAAAACAAAGAAGGCAAAAAGCAATTCTGAAAGCTAAGTTGTCTTGTATAACATGTAGCCAGGGACCTGTGAATCAGTTTTTCCAAATCTAGTTTCTCTCAAGCCACAGAGAACTCAGCACCCACCAGGTACACGGCTCGCTGGAAGATGCTCGTGGTTTCCAGGATTTTGTGCATTGTCACAGTTTCCAGGTCATCAGGATCCAGCTGATCTTTTTGGAAAGGCATCCCGTTGAACAGGACAACAGGGAGAGGGCCTACACCTGTTTGCTCATAGTAAGCTCTTGCTGCCTAAAGACAGGAACAGAAGCAGCTTTAGCACTTTGCCACAAAGGTTCCTAACAAGCTGTGCAATACCCACAAGTCTAAACACACGATGTGATCCTTAGCACTTCTGTTAGACACAGACAATGTATCTTTGAAACTTTCAGAGTTTCAAAGCAAAAAAAGTTCCTTCACAATACAGAAGCACACAATACTCCTTTAAGTTCCTTTTGTGAATTAATTCCAATGAGCACTTTCTGGTAGTGGCAAAAGATGCACCACAGGAAACATCACTTTGCCTGTGGAATCAAATGCAATGCAAGCAGTGATAGCTGTAATGTAAGACAGGGTAGGGAATTTTATTTATTTTTTAAGAATGTGTTTCTTAAACCTGTAAGAAAACAGTTACTTGTGAGGCAGGGAGTTATTTTGTCAAGACAAATTTCCCTGTTTCATGTAACCTCTGAGAAGTGCACCAGCACTGACAGATTCCCTGTTAGAAGTTAAAGTTAGGTTAGGTTCTGCTGGTTAGAGGTTCTGGTTGAGGCCTCTCCTCTCATACAAAAATGCCTGTCTTACTTTTATGGACTTTCATTTCCTTAAAATGTTTTTCTCTTTGCTGTCCTGCACTGGAAGACTTTTTTGTACTTTTCTGTAACCCTGACTGCATTCCTTACATTTACATGTAGGCAGCATCAAGTGTGCTAAGAGCTATTTGAGACAGCATTTTCATTTCTTTTAGAACAACAACAAATAAGAATCATCCCCACATAAAACCTCAAATAAAATCTGCTTTATCTCACATATAACTAGTTCAATAGTGATTTGCCCTCCTAATTTTCTCCAGACAGAAAAGTATCAGACCTAAAACTCACTTCAAGAATTATTTGCAGAAATTTGTTGGATGTCTTGCTACAGAAAAAGCATTTTGAATTCATAATCATGGCTTTATCTCACTCAGTATTCAAATACTGATTCAGAAGTCCCACACTGATCCCTCCCAATGTTAAGCCTCTTAGTTTTTCATAAACCATTCCATCACCTTGATTTTTTGCAAACACTTTTAAACTCTACTGACCCATAATGAAAGCATGAATTATGAGTCACAAGAAAGCTATCTTAGTCCTTTACATATGGATTTTTTAAAAAATATATATTCCATTATATGTATTATGTATATTATATAAAGCTTGTGCAGAACATAAACAGTACAGTATTACTAGAAATCCCCCAAGGTGGTAACAAAATAGTTCCCTAGTTAGTAAGAGAACTGGATCAAGAAATTGTATATAATTATATTTTCAGAACTTTCGCAGCAAAAGAAGTGGAAAACAAAGCTCTATCTCATGAATTCTTACCTTTCTGTTTTGATCATAGGCAGAATCAATTCCCAGCACGCTGCTGATTTCCACGTAAGGATACTGTTTCTCAAGAACACTAACAACATGTTCCACTTTCAGCTGGTCTCCTGTTTTCACTTTGTTATAGATCTGAAAGGAGAATACAAGTTTATAGCTGCAACTGTAAAGCCTCTGTCCTTATCAAAGGCAAACTGACCTGTCACCTGCATTGCAGTAGTTATAATAAGGCATTAACAGCCAGACTGCAAAACTTATATTCATATTTATCAGTTGCAACAGCTCCTAAGCACTTGTAGCCATTGTAAGTATCTTGTTACACCTTGTAGTCATTCCAGTGAGACTGGAAGAAGGTAAATATATACTTCTTTAAGTAATAACTTGCATCTTTAATCAGAAAAGGTATTTGAGGAGGGAAAAGAGTTCTCTGGGGAAAAAAGCCTCAAATAAAACATATCCAAGGAGCTACCTTCCCTTCAGAACTTGGCATATGCTTATGAAAAATACCACCTCACCATGTAAAGCAGGTAAATCTTTCCCTCTTGAAGGCACAAGATTTTACTTCAAGCTACAAATACACACCCAAAATAAAAAGAATAAAAGTAACTGTCTTTAAGTAACCAGCAATTTAACATCACAGTATGTCCCAGCTTGCCAAATTGTACGAGTATCAAACCACAGGTGAAATTCATTTACCAGCGCCTGTATTGTCCTTTGAGGTGGCAAAGGTACACAGCTGGAAGAGCTCAAACCAAATTATAACACTGAAGGGATGGGGCAGTTCAGAACTCAGAGACAGAATGAGCAAAGGGACAGGACCAGAAAAACATACACAAGTGTTAAGTGTCACCATGAGACCTGTGTCACCATGAAACCTAGTCTCACTTGTTAAAGCTGAGTTGAAGAAGCACATTACAAGGACACATGCATTCTGTGGTACCAGTATTTGGAGATACTCTGCATGCCACCCCAGCCAAAGAACAATTCCTTCCATTAGCTATGTATTAGCCCATTAACAATATTATGTACATGGAAAATATTGAAACATTAATTTCCCTTTTCATTTAATACTTACAGACATGACGGTCTGAAAAGCATAATTATTGTCCATTTCCTGTGCCACATAATTGTATGTCCTCAGGAGGGCAACACCAGGATCCTGAAGTCCATCAACATCCTCTGAGTCATTAACCACAAAGACTAGTCCTATCCTGCAATCACACAAATCCCCAGGTGATCATTTCTAGAAAGAATCAACTCTTCACACAACTGCTGGCTGTGATCTGATCATCATCTTAAACATGGGGTTTTTTAGAATAGCCTGGGAGGATGTTGAGCAGAGCAGCCAGGAATCAAACTTAGGACATATAATCATGATCATCTAATCTGGACATATAATCTGTAATGAGTCCATCAGAATCTTGCTTTTCACCTCTCTCCTATCCAAAACTTTAAATTTCTTTTGGACTGTTAAAAAACAGAACTCTGTTTTGTTAGTAGAGAAAGTTATATTCAAAAAATATACACGTACCTCGAACACAAGGAATGTAACATTTCTGCAGTGTCCTAGCAATGAGAATTTTTCAACTATAAAAGTCACATGCATAAAAGCTGACATAAAAAAAACCCCAAACATTAAAACACAGCAATTACCTCAGTGGGATGTGGTTACTGAAGAACATTTCTGCCACATTCAGTAATTCTGCTGTGGTCTCATGAGTGGGATCTACTATCAGCACCTGTATACAAACAGCAAGTGAAAAGTTTTCATGCCCTGGAGAGCCAATGCTGCCAAGATATTCTCTTCTGTCCCGACCCAGACAGAACTGGGTCATTCAGACTGCATGTAGGGCCCTTCATTCATGCAACTCTTGCCTTAGAATTTAAAAATTTCTATGTCAAAAGTATTGAATTCCAGAGAAAAAGGTAACACAACCAAGCTCCCACAGCTTCAGATGGTTCAAGTCCCTGTTTTCCCCTAATCAGAGTTCTTGTTTTGCACAGGGCCACTTTGCCACATGACAAGAGTTACAGTGCACAATCTGCAAACTCTTCAGCAAATCGAAGTAATTTACCCACAGACTAAAAGGATACCCACGGCTAAGCTGAGGGCTGTTGATCATTTGTTCAAGTCCTGATGCATGAATGCTTTCTAACTGAAACAACTGAAGTTGGTCTTAACTCTGCTAAGAAGACAACAGTTGACAGATTTGATAGATTTCGTTATCCAACTTCAGGTATTATCACGAAGTTGAAACACACCAAATTGTTATTTATCAGATGATAATTTTGTCCATTGACTAAACAACTCCTGGCATTTAATAGATGCCAAAGAATCGTGCTCAGGAATCTCTGAATCTAGCCATAACTTACTAAAACTAGGAGAACAAAACCTTTTAGAAAAGCATCCTCTCTCTCAAGCTATTGAAGTGACAGGGAATCCAGTGTATCTGTGAGGTAAGCTGCAAAAGCTGATCCTCCTGCTCTTGACAAAACAAATGCACATTTCATTCAGTCAGATTATTACTTACAAAATTATGGAAGTTTTTTCTGATTTGCCTGATCACACCAGGAAACGTGGGACGCAGCAGTTCCTGCACGCTGGAAGGCCAGGAATTGTACCGACTATCAACTTCCAGATTGTTGATCCACTAAGGAGAAGTAAAGGCATTTCAATGATTCACACTCCTCCTGCTCTGGTCTGAGACTAAAATATTTTCAAATCAGACACTGTATTGAAGAAATAAAGCTTTTAAAAAGCGCTAATTATAATCTTATTATCCTTTTCACTTCACTGCAGTTTCAGAGCTGATTGTGAGACAAGGACAAAAGCTCCCCTGACAGCTTAAGAATGCACTGCCCAACAGCAAATCAAGTATTTCTATTAAAAACCATACTCACTGAAATGGCAGGGCTTCTGATGTCCACAGCATAGTCAGAATCTGATGGCTGGATGTTCAATTTCAGGACGTTGTGTAAGGAAACTCCCTCAATTCCCAAGCTGTGCAGGCCTTCCATAACACGGGCTTCATTGCGGAGCACATCGATCAAGCTGCAAGGAAAAGCAAAATGGGGTTGAATTTTAACCCCACAGCAAATAACTTACTCTTACCCTGAGGGTTAACAGATGGAAGGTATAAACAAGTCTGTCTGTCCAGGCATTAGTTCTTATTTATTACCTATTTCTTCCTGTCCTAAGAAACTTCAGATTACTTAAATCTGTGCAATTAATATTGTATAACTAGGAAAAGCAACGTTAAATCAGGATAATTAATTCATTTTATGTATATATATATATGTATGTATTATTGAAACACATCTTGACAAAGGCATAGGGTGGTTTCCAGATGAAAAATTTACAGTGGTTTATCCTTTGAGAATCACTCTGGCTGCCTTCAGAATAAATCTGTATGCTGACAGCTGAGAAAACAAAATCTTGCTAGTCACAGCACAGGTCAAAAGAACAGCACAAATGTGACTTCTCATTCCAATCTTCAATCTTCTACTTTTCACATTAGATTTTTTGTTGGAAATGCACTTTGAATAAGATAAGGAACCATGATTTTCCTTTTACAGTACTTAACAATTAAACCTAGTCTAGATTATGAAGAAGGTTCAAAACTGTCTAAATAACTTTATCATCCAAGCACAAGCAAGATGCAAGTTTCTAAGCAGGATGCAATTATTGTGAAAAATAAAACATTCCTACCTAAATATATCCTGAGTGTCTAAATCAATAAGTAGTCCATTGATGAATAGGGCAGAATCTCCTGGTTGCAATCCTAATGTTCCCTTGAAATACTGAAAAGAAGTAGGAAGCCATTAGAAGAGGAAGCCATTTCTGTGCTCTGCACAGAAAATATTATTAAAGAGTTTAATGTGGTTTTTTTTCCCAATAGGTCTTGTCTTGCAGTACCAGTTACAAATTTCTATTTAGAGGTGTGATGAATACTGAAGGAGAAACATTGTATTTGGATATTTTACCACACAACCATCACAAAGACTGTGAGCAAAGCAAACAGAGAAATAACAGAAGTACCCCATGAAGTACCAAGAACAGGAAAGTAGTTCTGATCAGAAAAAAAATACATTTTTTATTAAATAAGTAAGGCTCCCAAAGAAAAGATGAGTGTTAAATTGTAGCTTTCTGTAGATAATGACATAGCAAACTCTAATGTAACAGTAGCAGTGAACTTAGCTATCAAATAATACCCACACAAAAGTGAGTAGTGCAAAGAACGGCTCTGAAGTTAGATATAGCCTGGTCTGGATGTAGCAGCCCAGGTATCCTCTGAATAAAAATGAATCCACAAAATCATGGGTTTACTTGTGGACCAGAGTCTGATCTAACACACAACAGAAAGGCCACCAAGTAGCTTTAGCTTGGACTTACATCCTAAACTTTGTCCCTTCCAGAACCACATGGGACAAGAGCGTCAAACCCCATCCCTTCTCCTCTGATTTCATCACTATTGAACAAGGCAATTCTCTCTCAGAACAGGAACCTCAGGGGACTCGTAAAGAGCTCTGCATTTAGTACTAGACTCCCCAAATGCCATTGATTAGATTTCTAAACAATATGTGTGTATTTAACATACAATGTCTTTTTTTTCTGATCATACCAAATAGGACTGGAATCTGTGAACGGGGCAATGTAGCTCATACAGCAAATGCTGCTGTTTGACTTTTCTTCATTACTATCTTAAACTTTTGTTTTGCACTCTATCCAGACCACACTACCTGGCATATTTTAGTTGCACAAATTTCTGTACAAAAGCCTGTACAGAATTCCTAGGGGGCTGCTGGTTTTTTCAGTGCTTTGCTAATGCCAAGGACATAGCTGAGCTGTCTGAAACACTTCTGCAAGTACAGAGCCTACCCAGTGACCTCCAGAGGCCCCTCCTGACCTGGGGAGTTTTATGATTCTGTTTCAAAGCACATTTAGACTTAGTTGGTAAATTTAATCCCCTCACTAAGCACCAACATTGGAACTATTTCCTCCACACAGAATGAATCATTCTAAAGCCACAGCAGGTTTTGAATTTATTCTGTGACCTCCTAGTGGTCACTGATGTATACACATATCTAAACATCATCTCAAACTGGATAACGAGAACCAATTTTCTTCTGCATCATTAAAACTGTAGGAAGATGCTTAATATAGCTGCTTTTCAAGCAATAAATTTCTAACCAGAGCAGTATTTTCCTATTTGAGCAAAGAAGTTTAATTATGTTCCTCATCCATGTTCGAAAATCCACCACTTCTTCACTTCCCCGATGCATACTACAAAGTTGTGTGTGAAAATACTGAGTCATTATCTTGAGCAACACGTAAACCTAAGTGCAAAGGTGCTGTGTTACTTTTTGGACACATTACCTTTTGGTTCTCTTCAATTTCTGCTCTGAGTTCCGAAGAAACAACTGTTTTTGTTATGGCTCTACAAAAATAAAAACATCATGCTGTGAATCCTCTTTCTGTTTATCTGCTGGATAAATATCTATTTATCTACCTTTTATACCTCACATGTTAAGATGATTAACCTTCTGGTATAAAGAGGTGCAGCAAGAAGCAGTTGCACTTGGTGACACCATAAATAGCAAGATGGAGCATTTTTCTTACACTGTATAACCCAGCAGCACAAAAACGTTCACCACGTGCCAACTCTCAGGGTCTAATTTCACATTAACCATAATAAAAGTGTACAGCTGCCAAAAATGTAAAGATGGAGGCTGACAACAGAAAATAGGGGATTTCACTGCTCATGGTGGGATCCCATTCCTTTCCTTACTTTGGATCCAGTGATTGCATCATCAGAGTGGGCGAGTACAGCCCACAGATCAGCCTGAAAACACAGTGAGATGCAATGCCTGCCTTAAGAAGCTCTAATTAACAACTTAACTTCAGGTAACGGGAAATAAGATCAGAAATCGGTTTATTTTTACATTCATCTCAGGTATATCTCCCACCTACTCAAAAAGGTTCTCTAATATCATCTTCACAATCCAGGCAATGAAATCTTTCAAGAGAAATGTATCTCTAGACTGGCTGGCCATGTCAGGTCACATTGAGCTTTTTAAACTGATTTGAATATGATAAAGACAGTCACTGACAAAGTACAAAAACCAGTGGAATTGCACATCAGCCTCTAACATGAGACTGAGTTGTTTGGCAACGTGGATCCCAGAAGAAGAGCCAGACCCAGTGAACAAATAAATGTTAAGATCGTTAAACAGAAAACCCAGCCAATAAATTCTTGATGACTTCACGTAATAGGTTTAGATGCATTTCACAATAAAATAGCACAGGCAATTCTGGCACATTTTCTACCAGGCCACATCAGCTGTCATCCAAGAAAAACACCATGAAATCCTCTTTGTAACAGTAGGCTGAAGAACTTCCCAGCATAAACATTCCCCAGTGTTTGCTTCCAGCTAAATGACAGTCAAAATTAACCCAACCAATGCTGCTTATCTCAGGTCCTGCTCAGGAAAAGGAAAGTAGTAAGATTTTTTAGGAGTCAAAATTAAAGTTACCTGGCCTTTGTAGGAAAGTTCTGACTAAGATCTTTCATGACCATCAGGGCATCCACAGGGGGAGCAGTCAAAATGCGAGCGGCAGTTTGAAAACTCAGATCTTAGAAGTGAAAAAACAGAGGTCAACAACCCAAAACTGAAAATAAGGCAATGCAGAGACATCAAAAACTTTATTTTTCATCTTTTTTTTGCATGTTACCTAAGGAAATTAACTTTTTATCTGCACCAATAGGTACTTTTAAACTCATCTTCTTGGTATTCTACTTCTAGGTGTTGCCTTGAAGCAAGTAACCCTCCCCAAGTGAAGCAGTGTATGCTGCCTAAAGGTTGCTGAGTGAGTCCAGACCAGCCCTCTTTCTTTGGCTGAGCTGGGAGAATCTGCCCTTCCACTGATACAGGTAGATTCCCCATGGCTACAACATACATTCAGCTCTTTGAATTAGTCTTTTTGAGAGCTTTTTCACAGGCTTTTATAGATGTTTTAAGGGAATGAGGCCAGAGCAGCATGCAATTGACTTTTTCCTCTGGTCTTGAGAAATCTCAAGATTTCACATCAGAAGGGTGATCATGGAAAGAAACTTTGCATTCCTTTCCTTTCTGCACTCAGCAGACCATACAAGCAGTCAGTTTAAGAGCAAGTAGCTTACTGTACTGCACAATATAGAAAACAATCCTCATGTCAGATGTCCCGTGAAACAATGCAAAAAGCTATTTCAACAGGAAAAGGTACTTTAAAAAACAAGTATTTTCCAAGTGAGACTGAATGCAGGAATTTACAGTCGAACTCTCTCAACTGTACACAGCCACTAACAACCTCAATAGTGTAGAACACCAGAAAACACATTTACATTGAGTTTTTGTAGACCGTAACTGAAAGCCTTTATCCAGATTACCTTGGAGCTGCCATACTTTCAAAGGTGCCATTTCATTGGTACTTTCCACAAGGTGTTTTCTGAGCTCTTTCAGTTCTTCTGACAGGTCAGGATACAGCTGCCTGAAAGGATACAAGGGTCAAAAAACTTCTGTGGTTTCCTATAAGAAAGTCTGCTGCTAATTTAAAGAAACTACCATATAAAGTATGCTGCTAACACATACAGGGAACTCAGACATGTAAAAAAGAATTATAAAGCAAAAGATCAGCATTTCTGCAAAAATTTTTTTGATATGACAAAGTCCAACTGTGTTTTACCTTAGTTTGCCAAACAGAAATCCTTGCACTTCATCAATAGGGTCACTTTCATCTATGACTGTAGCATTCACATCTGTGCCTATAAACACACAGAGAACACCACTAGCACCAAGCTCTTCCCAAAGAGAAAAGCAGGAAAATCTGGGGTTTGTATGTGTATGTGCACATGTAAAGAAGAAGTACACACAGAGATTACACTATCAAAATAGTTTTGGCAGATGCATGGGAGTTTGTAGAACAGAGATCAGAGCTCCATAAAAGCAGTAAAAGCAAAAAAAAAAAAAGTGCAGAATTCTGTCTTTCAAAAAAAAAATAGCACATCAGGAACAAGGAACACATTCCACTCTGAAGATGGATAAGGCAAATTAAAGTAGAGAAATTTGCTTTACACCGGCAGAGTAGCTGGTAAAAAATTAGTTGTCTTAGTAGTGCCATTACTAAGATGTAGTCCAGGGCCACAACTCCAGGATTTCACAAATGTGGAAGTGCCATGGCAAAGATCTGTTTCAAAAGAAACATGCTCCCAAAAGGGATTTCAGAGCTAAGGAAAGAAAAATATCTGCAATTCAGACATTCATAGCAAAACGAGTATAGAATTACCTTGGTGCAATTAAAATGTTCACATTAAAATACTTCAAATAAAAATTCACCTTTCACCTGGGTATCATCCTTGGCCTTATATTCTGTACTTTTAATAGCCAGTTCTACACCATAGCCAGAGAGGTAGACCTTTTCCTTGCTGGGATTCTGTAAGGAAAAGCCAACAGTGTGATATTGTCACCTTTGTGTGATCCAAAAAAGAAAAACTACCACTTCCCAAAGCTGAGAAATCTCAGTCTGGGATTTCAGACATAATGGGTAGAGAGAAACAAACACGGTGAGTGACTCTGCAGTAACATAGTCTAATAATTTTATTTCCTACTGTTTTTCAACACACTTCTTGAAGTTCAGCAAGCAAGAATTATCTCTATGAACCAAAAAAACATCAAAATTCACAAAGTAAAGGGGAACACAAAACAATGTTTTCAAGATTCAGTGTGTGAGTAAAGCAGAGGGAGATAGAGTCCAATCATTAAATCAGACAGAAGGTGGAAAGGAACTGCAGCTCAAAGTTCAAAAATGAAACATTCACTGAACAGCTACCACAAAGAACGACAATGAATAAAATACTGATAAAAGACAGGTGCATAATTAGTTCTGCCTTTAATAAGGGAAACATGACCACTTCCTAGAAGTATTTTCAAGTATATAGGAGTCACATAACAGTACCAAAATCTAAAGTGTAATACACTGAATTTTGACTGTATTGCTCCCAAAACTGACAACTACTTCCTTTTATAAGAGGAAAGTAGTGCATGCAATGTATGACTTTTTTAAAAGTACAAGTAATATTAGAAATTAACCAGCTGATGCTCATGCTCCTTTTTTTTTTTCCTTTTTTTTTTTTTTCTTTTTTTTTTTTTTTTCCTCACATTCAAGCCTGACTGCTACACTGCAGGTTTTGGAACACTTAGTAATATTCAAGCAACAAATCAAAGAACTCCAGTTCTTCATACCTTTTGAAATGTAGTTTTAAATACTAATCCAGTGGCCATGCACAATTTAGTGGAGGAAGATGGAAACCAGGATAAACTGCACTAGAAATGGTAAGTGGTTCTGTAAAAACATTACTACAGAAACAATGTCTTTCTTTTGAAAATGGTACCTTAATGTTAATCCTTGCTTTTTATATCCAGTAAGTGGCCTGACTGTGAAAGATCTGACTAGTTCCCATGCTCTAATACGGGCAGAGAAACACTTCTTTTTACACTGAAGTCTCTAATTAAACTGGAATTTAGGGCTGGATTTGTGAAATCAAACAATCTTACTTAAACGATCAGGAGATTTAAAATATTCTGCATTATTCAGCTACATGCAATAAAAAAAAAAAAAAAAAACAAACTTTGAGTATTCCAAGTAATTTAACAACAGGAATAGGCACATGTCAATTTTAAGGGAACACACCTGGGTCAGTTTTCTTTCTGAAAACTAAGGCCATTAACTCAATTTCAAATACCTCTGTTACAATGCACAGATATACTCACAGCAATGTAGTGTCTGAGCACATAAGTGATTTCTCCAGCCTCAGCCTTTGAAACAAGCCTCCTGTGCTGTCTGTAGAACTCCTCTGTGCCAATCTCTGCATAAAGGATGACCACAGGACTTTCAGGGTTTGCTGCTGGGTATTTGTGGTCCCCCTTGAACAAAAATGGCTTTGGCCTAAGAGGGAATAGTGAAGAGTCACAGTGTGAGTCACAGCATTTCCTCACTCAGTGCAAAATGCACACTTTTTTCCCTGTTTATTCATTTTTCACTCAATACATATGTTGAGCTATTCCCACATATTAGATCAAGGCTGGCAGCACTTGGTGCATGTTGATAAAAGCTTTGTGGAAAATGAACATATGAAAAGAAACAAGTGACTAAGAGCTATTTTGAATTGACTATAATCCTAATTTTAAAAATTAACAACTTCTCTTAGATTTCCAATTAACTTTCTCTTCCCTTGGTGATTCATAAATTCTGGATGAAAAGTTAAAAAGGCTGATAGAACAGATGTGCCAAGGGCACAAATCCATTTGAACCTGGTCCTTGGCTTAGTATACAAACAAAGAAGTGAATGAAAAGTCTATTTTCAGATTCTTTATTTACATTTAGTCTAAAGTGCAATAAATACCTAAAGCATTCCCAGTAAACCAGAAGAATAGCATGTGAGCTATAGATGCCATATGTCTGCACACTGCCAAAAAACTCTTTATTCTTAAAAGAACCAAATAACCAAGATTAAAAAAATCATATTGAAAACAAAAATGTTCTCATATTGTAAAAACAAAATGAAATGTAAGGATTTGGGTTGGTTTTGGTTTGTTACTTGCTTGGGTTTTTAAAATAAGTATTGTATTTTATACCTTCTTTTTGTTATTAGCAGTTACAATCAAGGCTTATTCTTGTAGAGAAACCTGAATTTTAAATATATTGTGTGGTAATGGTTTTCTTTGTCAATGCTGAGAAAACTATACAGAGAAAAAAATACTGTACTTGCTTTCAGCCATTCATAAAACAATTGGTTACATTAACTCTCATTTGAATATGCAGCCCAGCTCCTTCTATTTTCCCTACATACTGAAGGTTTTACACACTCCTGAGAATTCCTACTGTCCTTCAACAGTTTCCAGCTTTTTCCAGAATTTGTTTCCAAATTTTCATGTGCACATTCCTCTTCCTAGCAGAATTATCAAAGAGCAAGGGATAAGAGAACCACCACTGCAATCTGAATTAACACCAAATAAGAGATTGCCACCCCAGTGCCAACAACGGACAGGAGAAATCAACACTGAAGAACACAGAAACAAAGTTTATTACAACCTCTTCACAGCAGTAAGTCTAAAGTTAGGTTAAATTTAAAGATCTAATCCAGTAATAGGAAATTAAACAAATACCTGTCTGAAGCTGCCTGTAAAAGGTTTCCAAGAGAGTCAAATTCACATGTTTTCTCCCCATGCACAACAAAAAACAGGGTACAGCCCTCTGGTGGAGATTCATCTGCTGCTATCTGTATGAAACATTTATAATAATGTAGGGTGAATGTTTGCCCTTAGAACAAGTGAAATTTTTAACAGTGTAGCAGTGCAAAAAAACAGTATTATTTCCTACATTCCAAACTAGTACTTCTTCCATGTTTATGACATAATTTAAATGCAAGGTGAAATTGCAAGATGGAGAGTTAAGCCTTTACTTATTTTTCAGTCTGTTACTATTAACTGTAAGGTTAGTTGCAGGTACAGAAAGTAGGGGTTTTGGTTGAGGGTTTTGTTGTTTGTTTGTTTTTTTTGGCTTAGACATCACAAAAATCTGTATTTGTTAAATATCAAACGACAAAATGAATTCACATGAACAATGAGGATGTTTTACAGTATTACTTAAATAAAGCACATCCTAATGTGAGACAATTTCCAAAGAATTAAAAAGATTAAAAAAGAACAGAGAACACAATGAACTTTTATTTATGAGTTCTAATCACTCCCTCTCTCTCTATATATATACACACACACATATATATATAGATTACTATCTTCAGGTAAGTTCAGCTGAGCAACAGGAACAGCAGCACCATCCCAAGTACTAATGGAGCCAACAGAGAAGATCCTCACAAAAATCTTTGCACCAATTCTTAGTGCAGCAGGCACAAAGATAGGCAGACATGTCAAAATGCCAATTCTTCAGTATACTCTAGACAAAAATTCAGCACCTCATGAAATTTGTATACATGTTCACTCTGTAGCTCAGGTGTACAGGGCAGTTAAGCAGTTCAGGTTTTTTATATCTCAAGTGTTTCCTTCCACAGTTCCCTCCTTCCTGAGCCTTGGTAAAATGCTCTGCACATCACCTGAGCATTTCCTGCACTAACCTGTTGAAAAGCTTGAACTGCAGCAGAGTAGGAGCGTAAAGACAGGGAAAATTTCAACAAATTCTGCTGCAAAGGCGACAGAGTCTGGCAGGCCACCTTCAGCATTTCCTGGTAGGAAGAGTAATCACTACCTGCAAAATCAAAGTACAAGCAGTTTTCTTTCTATTCCATAGTCTCATTGAAGAGGGGCTTCTCATCTTAGTGTGATTTAAACCAACAGAAGCCCATGACATGAATTCTGAGTATGCAAATGACCATTCCTCCTCCAATTTCATTACAGACAATTCTACAGATGGATGAGAGCAAACTTCAACAGAGATTCAGGAGAGTACATTTGAATGCATTCTTGAGGATGTAAACGTGGGAGGGGAGGAGGGAAACAGTTTAAAGCTCCCATTTAATTTTGGCTGAGAAATAGTAACACAGAGAAAAGTTATTTAAAATATATCATACTTCATGTTGAAAAAGAATCTGGCAAGCAAAATGTTTCAGACTCATCCTCTACAGCTTCTGTCAAACGGATATCCAAAGGACTTGAGCACATTACAGCAAAAAATATTACTGAAGTAAGTATTTTATAAAAGTCAAATGAGGATTACACAATGGAAGACAGAATACTGTGGTATATTTTTCAACTATCAGTCAGCATTGAGAAAAAAAACTATAAAAGCTTACCATCATGCTCAGCTGTCTTAATAGTCTCACTGGCTTCAACAAAATTCCAGAATTTTTCTTGACCTTCTTCTGATAAAAATTCACTAAGTAAAAAGAGAAGAGTGAGCTAGATCTACAAATTTTCTCTCAAGTTACAAATCTGATACCTTGTAATGCTTCATAGCAAGTTAGCACCTACCACCTAAATCAGCAAACTGTGTTACTAGGAAAAGCACTGCAGGAAAGCTAAAAACAAACAAACCCAAACAAACAACCACTGCAGGGCAGGACAAACACACAGTACATGCAAGCAGCTTGTAAGGCACCTCCTGATCCTTTAATGCCACTAACAGGCAGCAGTGTCCATCCTGGTAGTTCTCCTCCCTAACACATTTCTTTGCTATCCCTGTTTTATGAGAAACACACATTTTTGTTTGTTTTGGTGAAACAAATTGTAATTATGAGCTTTGGTGGGCTTTGGTGGGGGTTTTCTGTTTGCTTGTTCTTAAACAAGCAAAAGGAGAAGTCACAGCTTCAAACCATGTTATAGATCCCATATATTAAGCATATAATGGGCAGGTATACAAGGCTAGACAATGGAATTCATCCTCTGAACATTGCTAAGCACAAACACTGTATCATGTCCACACTGGTAATATACTTGCTATGCTGAAGGGTGCTACAACAGAAGGTTTGGAGCCTGCTCACTGCCACAGTAACTTGTGTGTTCCAATCCAAGGGTAAGTGCTGCTTGAACACCTGGGTACCAAATGGCAGTGCTGGGCTAAGTGCAGTGACCAGCAGGAGTGATTTTACACTGCAGTGCTGCATCATGCTGCAGTTCATCCCAGGTGAACTATCCCGCCCCACCCAGAGCCTCTGACTGCAATGGATCGAGTCTCTGGCACGTTATTTTGATTATTTGCTTGCTGTTTCACACTCTCTTAGGCTGAGTTTTTCCCCAGCAGTGTCACAGTGTCACACAGTCTCAGGGTATCTAAATCCTGGCATTTACACCTGTGCTTTGCATTTTACTGCTTAAGGAACTTGCAGGCTTCAGCTTCTCCAGAGAAGGTTACAGAAAAGTAATTTCACCTAGGACACACCTGTCCTCTGAATGAAAGCCATGCTCATGTGAATGAAACCCAGCAATGCTCAACTATTTTCATGTGAAACAATCTGCAGTAAAACAGACAAAATTCCACATTTGGCAATACTCTTAAGCGATACAAAATTAAGCACACACGAACTTGAAATTCTAAAGGTCCTACTGACATCTCCAAACTAAAACATGACAAAATTAAACAATGAGGGATTTCAAAAGAGCTAAGCAGACTAGCACTGAAAAGACAGCATTTTGCTTTCTTTTTACACAATATCTTAAAAAAAGTCTTTAATACCATAGAAAAAAATGTTCCCAGCATGACTTGCACAATTCTTAACAAAGCAATTGACTTTAATCAATGCAAAACTCACAAGAACAAAGTTAAACTCAAGCTTTACCAAGCTAAATATACATGAGCAGCAGACATGTATCAAAACCTACAACACTGAAGTAAAATACATGCAGCTACAGAATCTTACAAGACCATGCTGAACTCCTCTATCTAATGCTTTGAGTAAAACTTCATAAGGCAAAAAATACCAACTGTGTAATTGTTTATGGTTAGTAATTTTTGTTCTAATGCAAACTGAGAGAATTTATCACACACAAAAAAAACCTACTGTCTCCTCTAAAATCCTCCTCCCATCTCCCCATGCACAGCAGTGATCACATTCCCATGTTATTACTGTTGGTAGTGACCAGAAACCAAAGTGCCACATAACAAAGAGAAGACTTTACTTTCTCCTCTAAGCATATTCTGATTTGACAATGAAAAAAAATCACAATGCACTTACCTTGTTTCAAGGAGTAAAGGAGTTGAAGGCCACTTTGTAGTTAGAGATGTTGTCACAGCCTTAGAATCTGCTTTCACAAGTGAAGAGCTGAACCAGACTCCAAGAACTGCAATAAGTATTCCCATTTTATAGGACACTGAAAACGATGAAGGAAAATAGTAAGTTTCTCATTTTCTCTTCTCATAAATACAGGATCTCAAATATATTGAGATATATGTTAAGACTTTAAAACTGCATTTAATGCAATACATTAATGAGATGATCATCCTCTCACCTGGGCTTACAAAACCACAAACTTGGAGAGAGGCAAGGAATTTACAAACTCACTCCTGAGATGCAAGTAAACCCAAATCAATTCCAGCTTCCTCTGTATTCATGCTTTCAAATAACCTTTATGCTTCTGTTCCAGGACACCAACACCACATACTTCTTGCCTTAAGAGATATTACAAACTGCACACATTTCAGACTGGGGGGGAAAAACAACCCACTGTTCATTTTATGGGAAGTAAAATCACACTTTGTGTCAGCACAGATCCAGCAGCTGTGGACTAACCAGTCAGATGAGCCAGCCAAAGATGAGGTACCCCAGGTACCTTTAGGTTTTTTGGGGGATGAAGAAACAAGTATTTCCTGACTGCACTAAGCGCCACCAAATTTAAAAGCTGAAAAATGAATGAAATAATGCAAAAAGACTGAAATGATACAACCTACTGTGAGAAGTGACAAAAAACCCACAAATTATTCCATTTCTTTGTTGTTCTTCATTTTGTGTATTTTCAAGCCTTTGTGTTCTCTGGCCTACACCCCAAAAGAAAACCAAGTGGAATTTCCTTGCCCGCAACTCCTAAACTTAAGGAAGACCAGAATTCTTCTGTTGGCTTTCCATTACAGCCTCCACAGGTTCAAGCTTTTTTACCCTTCTCTGACTATAGTATATTTATATTTACTACACCCCCAGTATGCATTCAAGTACTCTTTCATTTCTTTATCATTTTTTTTTTCCTGGATAACTCATTTTCCATGTCCCCCCTGCACCTGAAAAAATGTCCTGCTGCAATTCTACATCTATCACACCCAACAACCTGCCAGGATCTAACTTCTGTCTCTTTTTTAATTACAATCTCAATATAAAGAATAGGCTTATATATCTGTAGCTCTAAGCTACCTGTGTATGTACATAGACAAACAAACCAAATCCTCCTCTTTTTGGAGGTTTACACCCCTCCAGCCAAATGTTTCCCAACAATAACTCAGACATTGGTCTTTCCCTGGGAATAAAACCAGAAATTCCTGCTGTGATCTCCAAAGAGCAGCTTGGTCAGCTGCACACGACATTTGCTTTACGCCACACCTGGGAAGCAGACAGATGGCATCACAGAATGGGCACAGCCAGCACTCCCTGTGTGCAGAGGGGGAAGCTCAGCCAATATTTGTGGAGTGAAACATTGGCTTCTGCCAAGTGCAAGGAAGAACCACAGCTCACAGCTCCTTCCAGAGATGGGTCCTTCTTATTCTCTTCAAATCATACATTGGAGTTTGGAATGGGTAAATGAATACACCCAACAGCAGCCTCATGACTAAAACTCCTATGCTGCTCTCTTGTGCCTGCTCTCCTGCTCTGCGAAAGACTGAATTAAAAACCTTTTTCTGTATGAAATAGGAAAGAAACCAAATGACACATCTGCCACCCGACACGGTTTAGCCAGCTGAAATTCTGCAGATTAGAAATATCTACAAGTCCTCAATAATAGCAGCCATAAAACAATGACCGGTATCTCAAAGAAAAATACACCATGGAAAAAGAGGCAAGAGGCACAGGAATGAACATAAGTGACACAAGGAGATCCAGCTCTGTGCCAGGTAACAAAGCAAAACCCAATCTGAATTACGACACCGCAAAGCAGTGTAAGTATTTTTCCTCCTTATTTTTCTTCCAATTACTCCCTTTAAAACACTCCGGGCAACTTGCACATCCAGCCTTGGGGGAAGGAATAAATCAGCCCACACTGACAGTGCCCTCCGCCACGTCCTGCGAGGTCAGTCTGGTGGCAAGCGGGTGAAGGGCAAAGGAAAGCGGGAGCGAGGGGCAAGTCCTACCGCAGGCACAGCACCGGGGCACCGGGACCGACACGGTGCACGGCAAAGACCACCGGTAACAGCGGGCACTGATCGCACCGGGGAAGTCCTGCAAAGGGCTCCCGCTGCCGCGCTACGGCCGCTGACACTAAAGCACAGCGATTCAGCCCGTGACTAGAGATCAAGCCACCGGAGCGCTGAGCGGCCAGCGCTCAAAACACACATTAAACCCGGCCCGTCACGGCGTTAATAGTGCGGGGCGCTAAACCCGAACGCAGCCTCCGCCGCTCCGCAGTCCCGCTGACCGACCGACCGACCCCCGCGGGGCGCGGAGGCCGCTCGAGGGACCCCGCCGGTGTCGGTGCCTCCGCGGGGCCCGCCCCGGCCGCCCGCTGCCCCCCAGGCCGCCGCCGCCGCGGGCCCGCCCCGCCGCCGCTCCCTCAGGGCCCCGCCGCGCGCGGCCGGTGCCCGCGGTACCGCACCTGCGAGCGCGCCCGCCCGGCTCCCGCCGCCCGCGCCGCTTCCGCTTCCGCTGCGAGCCCGCGGCGCCGCGCAGTGACGGCGGCCGGGACGGGGGCCGCCCGCAGCCCGGCGGCTGCTCCCGGGCTGCCCGGCGGTCTCGGTTTAAGGAGGTAGCGCCCGAAGCGAAGGCGTAACCGGTGGGGTTTGTTGTGGTACTGACTGGCCCGCGAGCAGTCGCCAGCCTGTGCTGCTGGAAGGAGACCCTGTGCAAACGACTGCTCGTTTTTTTACAGTGTAGAGACGGGGCGGGGAACTGAAAGCAGCATAGGGCAGATTAAAAACAGCCGTTCTTCATTTCTCTTCTTTGCACCTTTTACACCTTCTCCATCAGGAGCCCCTTGTCCCCGCCGCGGGTGCCGGCTCTGTGCGCTCCGTGCCGCGCTGCCCGCGCCGCGCCCTCTCAGCGTTCCCTGGGCACCGCGGCCCTCCCGAGAGGTGCAGCAGCGGCTCTGGGGTCTCAGGCGAGACGTGGAAAGCCAGAAGGAAGCTGTAATTCCAGCCAGGCAAAGGGGAAGGGAATGTCTCAGGAAGGGAGCTGAAGCGCAGGACAGGCGGCTGGCTGGTGGGGGTCCTGGAGAGTGACACCCACCGCGACAAACTGCTGCTCGTGACACAAATACAAACCCTGCTTGTGCTCCTGCTCACCACGAACACCAAGGTTTGCGAGGCAGACCTAGGGATTACTTACATGTGACCCTGAAATTTCAAAGGTTTTCCTCCTGGTTTCATTTTAAAATATAATTAAAGGTCTGAAAGTGGCAGGTGTCTGGCTGAGTTCATGTCTGAGCCTCAACACATGAGAATATCATGGAGAATGGTGGTGGTGTTCTGATGTGTCTGTAAGCAAACGCGAGGCAGCCTGGCACCGTGGTCTCTCAGGGCTATGATGTGCGTCGTCTCCGAGGTTTGTGTGTGGGGGTTTATTATCATTATTGTTTATTTTTTACCCTCTAGGGCAGGGTGGAGTGCCTCACCCGTATCCCCTTGACCCTTTCCAAGATGAGGGTTGGGGACTTCGGGGAATCCTCGGAGTGCTTTGGGGACCCCCCCGAATTTTAGAGGGTTTGGGGTGCTAAGCCCCAGGGATCCCCAGAGCCCCCCCCATGTCCTTGTGTCCCTTCCCAGGACTGGGGGGAGCACTTCGTGCGGCCCCCCTAGGGAGTTATAGGGCACCGCCCGAATTATGGAGATTTGGGATGTTTTTGGGGCGCTGACTCCCTCCGTGCCCTCGTCAGGCACCCCCAAGGCCTTCCCGCCGTGTCTTGTCACTTCCCACACTGGGTGTTGGGGACTTTGAGGGGGGGGGTGTGACGGGGGACGTGGTTTGGCCGGGTGTGGAGAGCAACAACGGGGTGCGGAGCTCGGGGTGGCGGCTGGAACGCCTCCGTGGGGACAGTGGCGGGTCCGTGGGGCGGCGCTGGCCCGGCGCAGGCAGGCGCGGCCCGGCGGTGACCGCGGCCTGTCCCGCCCACCCCGCGTCTCCTCGGAGACCTCGCGGCGCGCGGCCAATGGCGCGCTCGGGCACAGCGCCGCCCCTCCCGCGCCTCGCGAGATCCGTGCCCGCCACAGCCCCACCGCGGACTACATCTCCCGGCGGCCCCGCGGGGCGGGCTCGGCAGCCAATGAAACGCGGCGGCCCAGGGTAGGCGTGGCTGGCCGGGGCCAATCGGGTGCGGGCAGCTGCAGCGGCGGAAGCGGCCCTCGGCAGCGGCGGCGACGCGGGGCGACCGGCCTCAGGGACCGGCGCACGGCACCGCCCCGGGCACAGGTACTGCCGCGCCCGGCGCACGGCATCGCCCAGATCTGCGGGCCGGGGCTGGCTCCGAGGAAGGGCTGCGGGTAGGGGGAGGCGACCGCCGCTTCACAGCGCGACGGCGGCAGGGGGGGAGCGAGCCTCCAGCCGGCGGAAGCGCCGCGGAGGGGGTATCACGAAGGGACGGCAGCAGGGCGAGCGGCGCGGAGCGGCCCGGCCCGAGGCGGCGGGGCCGTCGCGCTGCCGGGCACATCCGGGCCCTGCGGCCCATCGCGGCGGCGCGGCGGGGCGGGGCGCGCAGGGCGGGCGCTGATTGGCCGGCGCCGCCCCGCCGCCATTGGCCGGGCGCCGCGCGAACCCGCCCGCGCGGGCGCGCCGGGGTGGGTGGGGCCGCGGGGCCGCGCCCGGGGAGCGGGAGGGACCGAGGGAGGCCGGGGGCGGCGGGGCCGGGCCGGGCCGGGCGAGTCGCGACATAACGGCCGCGCTGCGACCCGCAGGTGACATGAGCTCGCAGCAGTTCCCCCGTTCGGGCGCGCCTCCCGCCCCCCTGGGACCAGCGCCGCCGCCCATCCCCACCAGCGGCTCGGCCGGGATTATCGCCCCCGCCGCCACAGGTAAGCGCCGTCCCGGGCCCGCGTCTGTCAGCTCCAGGGGCGGGGAGCGATCCCGGCACCCCGCCCCGCCCCATCACGCTCTGCCGCCTCGGGCGGGAGGAGCGAGGCGGCCCCGCGGGCTGGAAGCTGCCGCGTCCGGAGCGCACCGGGGCCGGCAGGGCGGCTGCCGGCTCGGGACAGCGCCGCAGAACCGGGGTGCGCCTTGGCTGCCCGCTGCCTGCGCGCGGTGCCGCAGCTCGGTCCGCTGTGTTCGTAGCAGAAGTGACGAGCGGACATGGGAGCATCTCATGGAGCTGGAAATGGAGTGGGGGCTGTGATCACAGCTCCTGCTGTCCCTGCCACGGTGACAGGTTTTCAGAAGTGACTGGAGGAGCAGCTTCATTTTCAGGACATTTTATGCCTTTTTTCTGCTCGATATTCAGATGCATGTTGCATTAAATGTGCAGGTTTTTTTTCTGTTTGATCTGTTACTTAACGTTACACCAGTTACTTAGATAATTAAATATTTTTCACTTGAAAGAAAAGTTAGTCAGTCTGTGTTTAAAGAAGGTATTTAGTTGGATTTCTCAGAGTTGACCCCAGGTTCCCCAGCATTGCCCAACCCATCAGTTCTGAGGGGGACAGAAGCAGTGCCAGAATTCCCAGTTTCTCCATCATTGAAATATGTCTAATTGTAAGACTGACTGATATTTTTGACATCTCATCTCTGACCTTGTGGGTGACCAAAGGGAGCTTTGTAACAGTTCTGACCTTTTTCTCTGCTTTTCCCTAGTGAGTGACGAGTCCAGTCGTGAGCCAGAAGTTGCTCCCAGGGAGCACATGGGCCCCAGTGGCTCCATCCAGCCCCGGGAGGAGAAGCAGGAGCCCGTGGTGGTCCGGCCCTACCCGCAGGTCCAGATGCTGACACAGCACCACCCTGTCCAGTCTGGTGCCCCAGTGACAGTGACAGCACCGCCAGCCCATTTGACTCCAGCTGTGCCACTTTCTTTTTCAGATGGGCTTATGAAGGTAATGAGAGGATTCATCAATACAATCTGGAGAAAAAGTGAATGACACCAAAACCTTCCCTGCTTTTGATTCTCAAGCTTTTCTTGCATGCTTCTGCTGGCTGTGCAGTGCCTTGTGGGTTTGGCTGATCCAGATGATACACTGAGGACTTGCTAGCATTTCAGCATTATTTTGTTTATCTTTGAGGAGAGCAGTGATTTCAATCAAATTTCCATTTTCTCTTCAGGATATAAAGTTACCTGGTAATATCCAGTGTCTGTAGGGCAATACCATAGCCCTGACAGATTCCACTGATGACTCATTGTAGAACCTGCATATTTCCAGGACAAAATATGCCCTTTCTTTGTTTGCAATAACCAAATGTTCAGTATCTTTCCTCTCCAAATATTTAGCCATGCTTGCACAAACTCTCTCCTCAGGCTTTGACCCCACAGAATGACTGCTGCTTCAACAGTGGGCTCTCCAATTTGAAGTTGCCAATGTTTCTGTCTTTCCATTTCTTGTAGCCTCCCTTGAAGCCCACCATGCCCAGCCGGCCCATTGCTCCTGCTCCTCCCTCCACTCTCTCAGCTCCCACCAAAGTCCCTGGGCAAGTGACCGTGACCATGGAAAGCAGCATACCACAGGCTCCAACAATCCCTGTGGCAACCATCAGTGGGCAACAGGTCTGGTTTTTTGGTGGCTCTTCTGTTCCATCTCACTGCACGCTCAGATCAATGCAAGTACAGCTGAGGGGGGCTTTTGCAGCAGGAGGGAATGTAAAGAGAGCAGGTTCCCCTACTCAGTGCTGCTGGTTGTTGAATCAGTGCCTGGACCATTAAACCTCAGGCTTGGTTATCACCACCTCTTTAGAAAGCTGCTGATTTGTTGGGATCATCCAGCTGAGATAGCACAGCCAGGCTGTGATGGCAGAGCCATACCCAAAAGCTGGGTCTTTTCTTAAAAGCTCCTGCTGTGTCAGTGTCACTTGGAGAATTTCTACTGTAGAGAAAGTGCTGAGATTCATTATTGCACTGTTCTTCAGCTTCCCTGGGAGGAGTTCAGAAGAGACCAGTGAGCAGTTCATGGGTTTGCACGGTGTTCTTACTGAACTGGGAGTGACAAAACTTGAGGGAGTCTGTGTAGATAATGATTTGAAAACTTTTCTTCTCCTCTAACTGGACTGCAGAGCCAGCCCTGTTGGTTTGAAAATAGTTTGTCAGAAGAGTCATTACTAAACCTCTCAGGGTTTTGATGTAAAGTGCCTTTAGGTGGACTTGAGTTAGTCTGGCTAAGAATGTGCAGCAATTTCAGTGGATTTATCTTATATTAATATCCCCAGGAGCTCTAGAATTATAAAAAAATAGAATTAGTTCCAGCATTTGCCAGGTTTCCACCATTCTCTGCTTTATTGGAGAGGTGGTATAAAACTATGCCTTAATGTCACCAATGCTAGAAGGGACAACTTTGTGGTTGTTTGTGGGTGGCTGCTGGGTGACTGTCACCCAAGTACCAACTTTCAAAACACAGCAGTGAAACAGAGAAGCGTTTGCATCTTCCAGTGGCAGCAGGCTCTGTAACTTTATCCTATACAAACACCTGCCTCCTTCTCCACTCAGCTTTTAATGCATGCAGCCTTGGTACACCAGGTATTTCTCCAAGATCTCTTTTCTGTCTCTGAGGCTGAGATATGGTGATTCTGTGACCACTGATTTTTGTCAACACAGCTGACTTGTTCTGTTCTTTATTTCTGCAGGGGCATCCCAGTAACTTGCATCATATCATGGCCACCAACGTGCAGATGTCCATCATCAGGAGCAGTGCTCCTGGGCCTCCACTGCACATTGGAGCTTCTCATCTGCCCCGAGGTAAAGATCCAGCTGTGCTGTCCCTGCCTTCTGCTCACAGGCTCTCAGCTGCTGCATTTAGCCCACACCTCTGAAACTCCTCACTGCTAATGCAGCAGGACCATGTGACAGTGTTTAAAATGCTGGCAGATACCAGCACATCTCTTATTCTGATTCTTTGCTGTTGAAACAATCAACACTTTCAAGAAAAAACATCCGGTGGTAGAGACACACCTGCCCTGTAAAATGTCATGTACATTCTGGGCAGCAGGTATTGCTCACCTATGGCAGGGGCACGTGGGCAGTTGTGAGCCACGTTCTTGTATCCCCCTGTCACAGGACCACTCAAGCATTGTTATGCCTGTTAACACATCATATTGTATGCATTTGCATTTACCCGAGAGTTAAATGCTGGTGATAACTACAGGCTCTTGTTCCCAGCATTTTGGATGCTACAGCTTGTAAAACAGGAGATCAGCCCCTTAATGCAACTCTGTGCTCAGTACAACCTGGCAGATTTCTGACTGCAGCTTTGCTTTCAAAGTCCTGTGAGTTAGGTTTGCAGTTCAGCTTTGAATTGATCTGAATTCCAAGTACCATTTGTCAGTTTTATTTCCTTTTATGCTCAATGTTATTTGCTGACTCAGTCAAGAAAAATAAATTGATGTGAGGAAAAACATAATCTTCTTTAGCTAGAGCAGGTGGAAGGACTGTGGAGGTTTATCTGTAGCTACAGTAGTGTTGTTCACCTGATTCTGAGGGGACAGCTGCCACAGACTTGGACTCTCAGTACACATTTTCTTTTTTCCCCTGCTCTTTTTCTCTGGGCTTGAATATTAACTTTTGAGGTAATTTCAGTGTACAGGAGGTATGCAATCCAGTCCATCATCTGATTGCAAGGCCATTGCTACTGCGTTTTATTATGATCAGGAGTCACCAGACAGGAGACAAATTAATCAATTGCAGGTTTAAATGCTGTGGAGTTTTGGCCTTGTATTTTTAGGGGGAGATGTAGCTGTTTGTTTTGTTTTGTGGGGTGTTTCCTTGTTCTTATGGTTTCCTTCTTTTGCAAGTGTATTTTTCTTCTGAACTTCATCAGCTGCAGTGAGATCATTGCTGGTATCAGATGTCTTATTTACACATTGGCCCAGTAATCAAACTGAATTATTTCTACTGACTTCCATAGCTTGGCCTAAGAAAACATGGCATTTGCAATACAAGGCTATTATAGGGGAGTAAGAAATACCTTCAAAGCAAATTAATTTAAAATAATACCTCCACACATGCTTTTGTAAATCTTATGTATGTTTGTTGAAAGCCTTATTTTTACACCAACATCACATGAACTGCCCTGAATATGAAATGCATTAGAATTGAAATGCCAGCTGATGTCAGGGCCTGTCTGTGATTGTGATGGAGCTGTATTTTAACGTGCTTGGTTTCTTCCCCAGGTGCAGCAGCTGCTGCAGTGATGTCCAGTTCTAAAGTAACCACAGTCCTGAGACCAGCCTCCCAGTTGCCAAACGCAGCTGCAGCCCAGCCAGCAGTCCAGCACATCATCCACCAGCCAATCCAGGCAGGTAGCAGGCAGGCAGCTCTGCACATCACTGACCCCCTGCTCCAAATGCTTCCTGGCACTCAGCTGTAATGTATAAACTCTTCGTGTGCACTGGGCTGCAGCTACTGTCAGCTCTCTTCCAGGTCTATTTTCTGTGTTTCCTTCATAGACTTGGTGGGTTTTAATCTGCCTCCAAAGTGCTTAGAAACTGGGAAGACAATTTCATTCAGACACGCTCAAGTTTTAAAGTCTGAAAGGTCCAGTACAATGTGCTGGTGTTGATTTATTGTTCAATATTGTATGAATTGATGCAGAACTTTTGAAATCTCTCTATAATATGCTCCTGTATATCTTGGCTTTTGTACCTGTATAAGGAGAAGATGGTAGATCTTGCCTCCCTACAGCAGTGCTAGTGTTCAGCCGTAGGACAGAGGGTTAAACATCTTCCCACTGTGCTTTCAGTTAGGATCCCAATCACTTCTAACTTTGTGTGTACTGGAATTTCTTTTCATTCTGAAGGGAACTCACCTTTGAGGTTTTTCCTAAAGACTTTCAAGGGAGCCAGTCCTGTTAACTTTCTTGCCTACTGGTTCCTGTGCTGTATGTGTGTTGAAAACCAGGACAGTTCTGCTTAGGAGCCTGCAGATCAATTCAGGAAGAGTGGAAATGTCTTAGAATGCCAAAACTTAGTGAGGAGGTGTAGGAAAGCCAGTTTTAATCAAGGAATTCCTAGCTGTTCTCTAAACAGCAGAATTTCCTTTCTGAATGTTCTCTCTTTGACACTTTTTTTTTTGTTTTTTAATAGTCTCGTCCTCCTGTGACAACTTCAAGCACTATTCCTCCTGCAGTGGTGGCAACTGTCTCAGCCACAAGAGCTCAGTCCCCTGTTATAACCACAACAGCAGCACATGCCACAGAGTCAACCCTCAGGTAAAACCTACAGAAACTCTGTATTTGACAGAAATTGCAGCAAGGGGAAATGTTAATCAGCCTGAGCTGATAATCCTCTACTTGTGGGATGATATAAAACCAAAATAGTGACGCTTGCACAGTGCAAATCCTTGCAGTTCTGTGAATAAAAATGGGTATAAGCATAAACTTATACCTGTTTATAAGGGTAAAAGGGCTTTATAAGGGCTCTGTGAGCCCTTATATGAGGGCTATCCTTCTCTTTCCTATGAGAAGGAAAGACCTTAAGTAGTCTTTTTTAGTCCTGCTCCCTGGACAGCGGAGTTTCTGTTGCAGGAACTTGTGGGTATTTGGCCTATATTTTTTACAAAGACACAGTGAAAAGTGACACATGAATGCTGAGATGAAGTTCAACTGATAAGAGTTATGATAACTCCTGGCTGGGTGCATAGGGCACATGGGGACAGAACAGAGTAGCTCAAATTCCTTCATGTTGCTTTGCCACGCGATTGACAGCACTGGGGAGGACGCCGAGGCCTGATGTGTGTGCCTGTGTTGTATCTCCCATGCTCAGTCTCCAGAAGGTTGTGTTGATGGTTGCTTTTCTTGCTCTGCAGCCGCCCCACGCTGTCCATCCAGCAGCACCCCCCTTCTGCAGCCATCAGCATCCAGCGGCCGGCGCAGCCGCGGGACACGGCCACGCGCATCACGCTGCCCTCGCACCCTGCCATAGGCACCCAGAAACCACAGCTCCACACCATGGCCCAGGTGAGCTGCAGGCAGCAAAAAACCCTCCTGCTGCTTCTCAAGACTTGTTTATAGCTTGCAGGCTAAGATTACATTTTGGAGAAAAGCTAGTATGAATTAGAAATTAACGTTCTGTACGGTCAGTGCAAGGTGATTTCATACTAACTATAGCTGTTAAATGTAGTAGTCTTCTAACTTTAATTTTTTTTTTTCATAGAAAACCATTTTCAGTACTGGTACTCCAGTGGCAGCAGCAACTGTGGCACCTATTTTGGCAACAAATACCATTGCTTCAGCAACCACAGCTGGTGAGTATTCATAATGCTGTTGTGGGAGCATCATGAGGGCTGGGGTCTGTTGCTTTTTGTTGGCTTTCTTTGAATTTAGAACCCAATCATTTTTGAGCAAATCTTTTTTCATGATAAAGACTGCATTTGGAGGTGCATGGCTTCAGGAATGCAGTTACTGAGTTCTTCAGGGAGGTTGACTGGTTTGGGGGTTTTGCCCTCTTTAGGATATGGATACACTGGCGTGGCAGGGCTCCATAGAAAGATCTCTTATTAAGTTTGTTTTTTTCCTTCAGGTTCTGTATCTCACACCCAAGCGCCTACAAGCACCATTGTTACCATGACAATGCCCTCACATTCTTCCCATGCTACAGCTGTCACGACCTCAAACATCCCAGTTGGTGAGTGATTTCAGTTCTCAGAAAAGTGTGTAACTCATGCTTCAGTTTTTCTTTGCGTGCTGGAAGTGTTTGTGCATGTTAGCAAATTAAGGAGGGAAAGAAAATCAGTTCAGGCTGGGAGAAACCAATTAACAGGTCCAGTATTCTAATTTTTTTAATATCAGGAAGAAATAGATGTTCTAGGAGGAGCAGGTAATAAAATGGCTCATTTACTTTCTCTGCTGAATTTTTAGACAAACTTGGGCCTTTTGGCATTTCAAAACCTGCGTTGGATACTCTAAAAGTTTTAACTGCTTGGTGATAGACTGTAGCTTTCATAGTTGATTTTGTAAGTTACTTCATGTGCTTCTTGAGGTGTTAGGTGTAGCCTAGCTGGATTTGTTTAGTGTGTTCACTTGAATGTAAAACACTTGTTTTGTTTAGTTCATTTGAATGTAAAACACAAAGGCCTAAAGGTGGGAATGTTATTTGCCTGGATGCCTGTGGAATGTGCCTGAGATGTTTCCTACAGAACTGCATAAATTTCCTTTTGTTCATCTGTTATCCTGCTGACCTTCTTTTTCTTTTGAAATCTTTTAATCTCTTCCCCAGCCCTAAATTTCCAAGGAGTGAAATTGTATCTCATACATCAGTGTTTCTTGTAAAGCTCTCGCAGGTGTTTTCTTCCTTTTCATGGCCTCTGTCCACAGACACTTGTCTGCCTTGGTCTCTTTTCCCTTGATCTCTGCTTTCAAAACTCAGATAACTTGTTCTTGACATCAGAATGGTTTGGTCTGTCCTAAAGAAATTAACTTAATCTGAGCACTGAAGTGACTTTGTTAGCAAGTATCATTTATATATGTATTTAGACTATCCATCCATTCTGATATAAATTGATGAGAAATGCTTTGTTCTCCTTTTTCTTTTGGCCTATTGTGGGTAGGAAATAATTTGTGGATAGGATGGGTTGTTTTGGGTTGAGAGGGAAGGGAGTAGTGTTGGTGGTTTTGTTTGACAAGGTTATTGATCTGGCTTGGCAGTGTTTACTAGCCTTTCCTTTGACTGTCAATTGATGACATGTTTGTCTTCATGCAGCTAAAGTGGTTCCCCAGCAAATCACCCACACTTCTCCCCGGATCCAGTCTGATTACACAGCAGAGAGGAGTAACCTCATACCTCTGTCCAGCCACCGGGCATCTCCAAACCCAGTAGCCATGGAAACCCGAAATGACAACAGGTGGGCAGAACTAAAGCCTCTGCCAGTGAGAGTGTGTGAGTAGGGTGTGGGTGCCCTGCTGCTTTTCTGCCTTCTGCTCTGGTGGAAATAACTTTGTAAAAACTATGGGAGGGGATGGGGTTTGGTAGTTCAGGGAGTGCTGAAGGGCAGGGGTTGAAGGTTACCTGTTGAACTCTGTGTAACACGTGCTCTCTTTGATGCCTGTAGGCAGTCGGTGCCTGTCCAGTTCCAGTATTTCCTACCTACCTACCCCCCCTCTGCCTACCCTCTGACTGCCCACACCTACACCCCCATCACCAGCTCCGTGTCCACCATCCGCCAGTACCCAGGTAAGCCCAGCTTCGGGCAAGCGGCCTTGGGGCTTTGAGCTTGCAGCTTTTGGATGTGCTCTAGTGATGGAAGGAACTAAAAGGATTTGTGCTAGACTCTGACAATCAGTCACAAAAAGCCTCTGATGATTTGTTGTTTTTTCAAGAGTTTCATATTTGATATCCCAGGGGCTTTGTGTCTATAAATAAAGGTTTTGAGTCTACAAATCAAAACAGTTTGGCTCCTCCAGACCAAGCCAACTCTTTGATACATCTTCATTCCCTGGTGTTCTGATAAGCTCTTTTAATATCTTTTCACGTGAATGTACAGTTTGAGAGAGAAACCTGAACCAAAAAGAGAAAAACTGATTTGCATTGCACACTTGCATTAGTGTTCTGTTGAGAAGAACGGAGAAATTAATGTATTTGAACAGTCGCAGTAATTTGCAGTCAAAAAAATGATGCACAACCCAAACTTATGCCATTCTGTAACAAAATTTGGAACACTTTTACCTTACCAGGTTGTATAGGACTGCTCTCTATAATGGGTAATTTCCACTATCCAGACTGCAAGAACATGCATGATGTAGATTTTCATGGAATATCTGTGTCTGCTGGCAGCATGATACCTGTGAGCAGTACAGAGGAAATTTAGAAGGACTGGGAAGTGGCAAAGCCCATTTGTTGAACAGGAAAGTGTAGAATCATTGGGTTCTTTAGGTTGAGAAAGACTTTTAAGATCATCAAATCTAACCATTAATCCAGCACTCCTAAAGCCACCACTAAACCATTTTCCCTCATGTTTTTTAAATACTGCCAGGGATGGGGACTCCACCACTTCCCTGAGCAGCCTGTGCCAGGGCTTTACAACCCTGTAAGAATTTTTTCCTAACATCCAATCTAAACCTTCCCTGACAGAACATAATTGCACACAGTCAGGGGTTCCAGTTCTGGAGGGATATTGAGGTGCTGGTAGGCTCATGGTAATATTTATAAATGCAGATGTGTGTTCTTCATGGGGAGCTTATTGACACAGTCATTTTACTTGTTAAATTGACTTGAAGAATCCATGGAAGGTATTAATCATGACAGCTGGTGGTGGCAACTTGAAGCAGAGCATTCATGGTATGAGGAGGAAGGTACACCTATGCTGAGCACAGCTGGGTGAGGGTAGAGAGGATTTCAGAGGAGACTTTTTAAAAGATCACTGAGATAAGGAGAGTTAATGCAGAATTTTGGAGGAAGAATGTTGGCTTTGGTTTTCCAAATGCTGGTTGTGCTTTGCTTAGTATCCTAAAAGGATTTTGTCGGATAGAAATTTTTGCAACAACAATGTTTTGACCAAGAGAATAAACGTGCCACACTTTATACAGAGCCATTTTCAGGGACCTGGTTTCAGTTTTTGATGCCTGTTTTTAGAGTGTCTTGTCAGCACAAGAACTTGATGGAAATCCTGTGACAATGATAAAACCAGCTTGTTCTGCATTGTTAGCAAGCAAGGCCATTGTTGGCAAGTTCACACTTGCGTTCTGTGTGTGGCTGCAGAAATCCTGGTGCAGCTCTGCAGGGCCTGGAAATCTGGGATCCAGGGTCTGCAAGTGGTCCAAAAGTATTATTTAAGTGCTGCATGGGAGAACTGTAATACACTGTAGAGTGGATCTGATAAGGTGGAATCATTAGTTTAGAGCTGTGAATTTATTAAATGATTGAGCTACTTAGAGCAGGTGTATTGTTGGGAGCATTGTTCTGCCACTAAAAGATAACTGTGTTCATTTGAGCTGTGGGATCCAGCCTAAAACTGCTGCCCTGTTAATCTGGCCTGTTCTGAGGCCAGATAAGGTTGTGTTCAACTTCAGAGTTGAGTCAACATCAGAGTACAAGAAATTACTTAGGTTTCTGATTACTTTAATCTGTTTTTTAAGCAGGGAAAAATGCCAAGTGTTGGTACATACAAGCACCGTAAAATACGATAGTGAGCAAAAATAGAGCACAGCATTCTGAGACTGTAATTTGAGTCTACCTAAAAGCAGAGTTAAGCTGCTCTTTTCTCTCTTGCTGCAATTACAAATAGAAAATGGAATTAAAATCAACAGTAATTAATTCTTCTGGCAGACAATCTTCCCTACTCTCATATTTACTACTGCAACAAGCAGACTGGCAAATTAGTTTTTCAAAGCAAAAAAAAGTCTTTGAAAAGTTAGTATTTGAGCAAGTGGTGGGAGGGGGAACTGAGGTGACCTGCTGGTGAGGTGTCTGTGCTGCTCCCAGTTTCAGCCCAGGCGCCCAACTCGGCCATCACGGCTCAGACCGGCGTGGGAGTGGCCTCCACCGTGCACCTGAACCCCATGCAGCTGATGACAGTGGATGCATCTCACGCCCGGCATATCCAGGGCATCCAGCCTGCCCCCATCAGTGCCCAGGGCATCCAGCCTGCCCCCATCAGTGCCCAGGGCATCCAGCCAGCGCCCATCGGGACCCAAGGACTGCACCCTGCTGCACCCATGGGCGCGCAGGGGCTGCAGCCGGCACCCATCGGGGCCCAGCAGCCACCGGGCGACACCAAGACCTCAGGTAAGAGCAACCAGCCAAGTCCTCGCTTCAGAGCAAGACAGAGCAGCTGAGCTGCTGTCCTGCACATTTGGCTCTGACTGATGATGTTGTTACAGTCTCTGTGGTCCCGAGGTGGACACTGAATACATCCATGCACATGCTCTCCCAGCAAATGCTTGCTGGCTGTTTCTGTAGTTATTTTTAAAGCGTGCTAGGTGGAGCCTGTGGCTAGCCTTGGATGGGTTACTTCAGTGGAAAAGACTGGTAGTGCCTCAGCTTAAACAATTGCCTTCAGTAAGGCCTTTTAGCAGAAGTAATTTACAAGTGAGTGATGTTCTCTGGCTGTGCATCAGATCCCAGGAGCAATTAGGGTACAGCCAGGTACCTTCTGCTGTTGGTAACCTGATCCTGAGCTGTGACAGAAACCATCTTGCATTATAAGTGATTGGTCTGATGGAGCCCCGAGAACTTTCAGGAGGAATGGGAGATCCAAGAGAATAAGCTGTTGCATAGCTGGCAGGCACTGCACAGTGACTTCCTGGCTGTCCACATGCTCTGCATCCCTCAGTTGGCCAGACAGGCTCTGGCAGAAGGTCAGAATGCACACACAGCTGATGTCACTTACATACAGCTGACATGTGTTGCCACATGGGTTCTACCAGAAGTGTTGCTCTGTTGTTACCCAGTTGTGTTGGTGATCTCCCCTGTGATTTCTGCCTTTTCCTTGTCTTCTGGAAAAGACTATTTCCCTAGAAGTGGTTGTTAGGCAGGAAGTATTCTCCTCCTTCAGTGAAGGTTCAGTGATCAGATTGCTTGTGGCAAAGGCACTGCTTACAAAGGAGTCTGAAAGCACTGCAGTTAGAGACTGAGGGACTCAGAGAATGTACAACGTATGCTCTGCAGACACCTGCTTTGTCATCACATTCCCTTAAGTAACTGCTGCTTTCCGCTCTCTGTTTTTGTCTCTGCTGTGTCCACGTCCATCCTTCCCAGCAGTAGTCTTGGCAGATGGAGCCACCATTGTAGCCAATCCTATTAGCAACACATTCAACACTGCATCTGCAGCAACTACAGTTGTGCAAACCCACAACCAGAGTGCCAGTGCCAGTGCTCCAGCCCAGGGCTCCTCCCCACGCCCGAGCATCCTTCGCAAGAAGCCAGCCACGGACGGGTGAGTGGAACTGAAGGTGACACTTGGGTGGCACTTCGTGCAATCCAGCCCAGCCAAATGGAATAATTTCAGTGGAGATAAGGAATTCTCCAGCAGATTATTCAGTCAGCAGTGGTTATAAGTAACCTGCTGATCAGTGAAACAGTTCTTTTCCTCCCCCAGGACAGGATAGAGTTTTCTGTAGCGTCAGTAATAAAACGAGAAGGACAGTTTGTCTCCTAGGTCTTGAAAGTGACCTTTTGAGAGAAAGTGGATTTGAGGCTTTCTTGCTTGGTGTGATAAGAAGAAAGAGTTCATAGTCTACTAAAATTAGAATTGGGTGCTTTTTCTTCAGAGCTTTTCTTGGAAGAATATGTGGATGAGTGGAAAGGATAGGATTAGTACCCTGCTGTGAAATCTGATTAGGAAAAAGGGAGGGAGTAACTTAAACTCTTAAAATATTTTATGTTGCCTGTCTATTTTTAAAAGCCTTAATAAAGAGGCAGGAGACAGCTTTAGAATTAACAATGCATTTCCTCCCAGCTAGCAACTGAAAACATGTGGCACTAATGTGGCCTGTGAGATTAAAATTGCATACTTTTTATGTGGGTGGAATCCTTTTTTAAGGCAGAGAAGCTGTAGGCTGTAAAACTGAAAGAGAAGTTAAAGAGTCAAGTAGATCACTAAAGACTGTTTCAATTTGTTGATTATTTTGGATAGCAGTTTGACTTTCAGTCCCGCAGGAGACTGAATAGTCTCTAAAAGACCTTAATCAGCCTTATCATCCTAACATCCTCACTCGGGCTTTGAGGTTCTGGAGTCAGGCTCTGGGAGTCAGGTCCAGCTAAAGGGAGCAGATGCCCATGTGAGCACTGTTTAGCTCCAGATGATTTGCTCAGTCTTGAAGCAGCAGTGGCATGGCCAGACCCCTTTGTCCACTGCTGGAGCCTGGCAGTTGCAGCAAAGTGTTCTCACTGACAGGATGAATGTAAAGCTGGCACTCTTGGAGAAGCCCTGAATTGGGTGAGACTAGGCCACAGCAACTTATCTTTTATTTTAAAAGAAAATAAAATAGCTAATTTGAAAAGTAAAATGAGACTCTTTGTGCAGTGAGTTGGTTACACTGAAGACAGAGGGCAGTGCTACAGCCCTAACTCCTGTCCTGGTTTGTGTAAGAGAGCTGATTCCTTTGCTCTCAGGGGTGTTTGTCTTTGCACCAGGGAGCTGGGAATCCTAGATCTGTCTGTCTCTTTCAGGCTGGCAGTCAGGAAAAGCTTAATTCCCCCTCAGCCACCTGAAGTGGCCAGCACACGTGTGGAGAGCACGATGCGAAGCACCTCTGGATCACCAAGGCCTGCTGGGTAAGACTTTAGGGAGCAGCCACCTGCAGTGTAATAGTTCCATTGTATTTGGGTTGTGTTCTTTGGCTATTGGAGCATTTTTCTTTCTTTTGGGAAATATTCTATTTTGAATTTGTGACAAACTCGAACAGCCTTGACAAGTTCTGCTGTTTGTGAAGCTGAGGAAATTACCTTTAAAAGCTGTGGTGATGAGCTTTCACAGAAACAAAAACCCTCTGCTAGTGTAGGGGGAGATACGCCTCAAAACTTCATTCTATTGTAATTGAAAATTACTGCTGAGGAAAGGTAAATGCAACTTCTGCCCTGCTTCACTTGAGTTCAGTGGCTTTACAATTTGTTGTTTTATAACTGTAAGCCACAGTGAAAGCTCCTGCAGAGGATGAGGCCAGTACAGTTTTGGGTAAAAATTCCTCTTGGCTGCATTGTAAAACTGTTTTAATCCTTTTACAAGTATTTTGAAGTTACCTGGAATTAGTCATGAGATTTGTTTGTCACAGTGAATGGAAAAAAGCAGTATCTGTAATCAATGCAGATAAAAAGATTAGATTAATCTGTAATCAATACAGATTAGAAAGGGAGAGGAGGAGGAAATACAACTGAGATTAAACCTTCTCCTGTTGTTAAACACTTTACTGCACCAGGTGGTGCAGGAAAAACTGAATAGTCTGACTGCAGTTTGCCTCATTCCTTTTGTGCTGGGTGCTCACCACCTGAGATACAGTTCACTTCACTTCTCTTTGCTTTTATTTGTGCTACAGTGGCAAGCCAAAGCCTGAAATCCACGTGTCCATGGCCACCCCAGTGCCTGTGTCTATGGAGGCAGTGTGTAACCAAGGTGGTGAGCAGCCCACCATCACGGTGCCCCCGAGCTCCCAGCAGCCCCCCTCTGCCATCCCCACCATCATCGCGGCCGCCAGCCCCACCTCCCAGCCTGCAGCAGCCCTGTCCACCATCCCAGGAGCTGTGGTGGCTGCTCCTCCCACCTCCACCACCATCGTGGCAGCTCCTGCTCCTCCATCCACCATGAGCGGGGCCCTGTCAGCCGTGCTGGGCCCTGTGGTACCAGAGATCAAAATCAAGGAGGAAATGGAGCCTATGGACATCATGCGGCCGGTATCTGGTAAGTGGCTGGGAATCATCAAGTTGCTTTTTTTGATTTTGAGACAGTGGAGGAATTAGGAGGGTTTTTCAACAGTTCCATCTTGAAAATGAAAGGACATCTCTTCCATGGTAGCACAGAGCTCCAGAATTCCCATATGCTTTATAAGGCTCTTTTATGCCTTTTTCCTAATTTCCCATGAAATCACTTATTGTGCCTGCTTAGTTCATGTTCAAATGCTCCAACTCCAAAGAGTCTGTGTGAATTCCCTGCCTAAAATGCTCATGCTCAGTGGTGGTACTGACATATTATGGAGCAGCTCAGCTGAATTCAGTTTGTTTACAAATGCTGCTGTTCAGGTCCAGTGGTCTTTCTTGTATGTGAGGAATTCATGGCCAGAGTAGGACTTCCTAGGGCCCTCATGTGATTCATGCATATTTTTCTCCAGAACTTTTCAAAATGTTCATTATATTGCCTTACTTATCCAGCTTGGCCATAGTTGCTATCAAATGGCATGGTCAGTAAATTCAGATCCTTACAGATCTTACTGGGCACTGTATAGTGGCAAATTAATAGGAATGCATCCCACATTCATGGGTTTCAGAGTTCAGGATTAGCTGTTGGTTTTATCACTCTCCTTGAAGCTGTGTGTTGTCCTGTGAGAAAGCAGCTCCTTGCTGCAGATGTGTCTGGAGCATGAGCAGATAGCATTAAGCTCTTTGGGGCTCTTCTGTCTCTTCCTGGCATTTGTGGCCAAATTGTCAAGAGATCCCATCCCAGAAATTTTGTGCTGCAGCCTTAGTCATGGCTGATTGTCCTTCCAAGTTCAGGGAGTGTTCCCTCAGACTCCCTGCCGTGCTGCTGCCAGCTGCACAGGTGTGTTGGTTGGTGCAGTGACCTGCTGAGCAGTGCTGAGGGCTTGGCAGTACGAGCAGACTCCTGCAAGCAGAGTGCTGCAGTCCTGCCTTGATTCCATCTGACTCTCCTATCACGAGAGAGTCGGGATTTGCTTACTATGACAGGGACCTGTGCCTGTGTACATACAGAGGGGTTTTTACAGGAACACAGACACATGTTAGTGTGACTCCTTTTTGTAACAGTCAACTAACATAACCTTCAAATATGAAGCAGCTGAGGGACAATTGGCTCTGCTCTCATTCTTTATGTGTATGAGACACTAAAGACTTTAGCTTATAGGTTTGTCCTAATAATTACTGCTGGCTTAATATCTGGCCTGTTGGTACACATCACACCCCTCACACTGTGCTGAAACAGGACCTCCTGTTGGAGGTAGTGTTCAAACAGTGCCTTATCTTCCCACTGCTGATGGCTGGTTCTTCTCTTTCCTTCCTCTCAGCAGTCCCTCCTTTGACTACAAGTACTGTGTCTCCATCTTTGGCACTGCTGGCCAACAATCTTTCCATGCCTCCGAGCGATTTGCCACCTGGTGCCTCCCCGAGGAAGAAACCCCGTAAGCAGCAGCATGTCATCTCCACAGAGGAAGGGGACATGATGGAAACAAACAGCACCGATGATGAGAAATCCACTGCCAAAAGTTTGCTGGTGAAGGCAGAGAAGAGAAAGTCTCCTCCAAAGGAGTATATAGGTAATGACATCTCTGATGTCTTTGTTATTATTCAGTATTTTCTCTTCTGTTTGTTTCTCACAGAAGGAGCTCTGTCACATTCCCACCTCCTAAATACGAGTGATAGAGAATCCAAATATCTGCTCCACACCACTTTTGTATAGGGCTGGGAAAACGTCAGGGAAAATGAATCTTCTCAACACACATTTTGTATGAGGCGGCACTTACTGACCTGCTGCTGGAGTTTTTGTGGATGCCAGCCTGCTTTCACTCCTGGATGATGATGCAGTTCTGGTTCCTTTTGTAGATGAGGAAGGTGTGAGATACGTCCCGGTGCGTCCCAGGCCGCCGATCACGCTGCTGCGGCACTACCGCAACCCCTGGAAAGCTGCTTACCACCACTTCCAGAGGTACAGCGACGTCCGCGTCAAAGGTCAGTCTGGGCAAGGAGCAGGAGGGAAGGGAAGGAGGCTGCACTGAATCAGCTGTGCTTCTGTAAACGAAAACACGGTCTGGTTATTGATGGATCAGCCTTTGTGCAGTGATAGAAACGTGCTCGCAAAAGGTGTCCTGATAAAAGTGACGTGCTGTGGTGACAGGCTGCAGCTGAGTGTTCTCACTGGCCGCCTAACACTTGCCAGTTTAATCAAAGACATTCTGTATTTAGTGTAACTAGTCTTGTCAAGTAACAAATGGACTTTTAAAGAAGACTTTTTTACCTAATTCAGGGAAATCAGAGATTAGATACCATCTTCCAGACTTGTCAGCTAGTATTTTAGAATTTTTAAGCAGAGTGGGTTTTCACAACTGTGCAAATACATCTAGGAGAGAGTAGAAGTAGTACAAGATGTGGTACCACTTACTTGTTTGTGCCAGGTGTTTGAAACATTTAGCGCTACAGTCTTTAAATGAGAAAAAAATGGGTTGTGATATAATCTTTCTGAAAGTACAGATAACCTGCTAGTCAGTGAGAGCAGCAGTCAGGTACATGGCTGACGGGAAGTCACTTTCCTGTCTGAATCAAAATGCTGCTTGTTGTCATTTATTAGGTTGTAGGGGGAGCAGAACTTGGGTCATTGTTGTTTGAGAGGAGAGGCCTGGCCAACTCCTGAAATTTGAGCTCTGTGTTCTTGTGTTTCCTGGTGACAGAAGAGAAGAAGGCCATGCTGCAAGAGATTGCCAATCAGAAGGGTGTGTCCTGTCGTGCACAAGGGTGGAAGGTCCATCTCTGTGCAGCGCAGCTGCTGCAGCTGGTAGGTGCATGGGGCTTGGAGCTTCCTGCAGTATGGGGGAACACGAAGCTGTGTAAGGCAGGAAGACATTCTTACAAACTCAGTACATTGGGATGCCCTAAAGGAGCTGGCGTGTAGTGCCCAAAGGGAGTGGGACATGCTTTCCCCTTTCTCAGGAATGTGGCATAAGTGGCTTGGAAACTTGGAGTGTTGGTTTTGATCCAGACATAAGAGCTGATGTATTTTGTACAGATGATCAAAACTGGCAACTCCCTCCTGCTGATGCACAGGTCTGAAGAAGCGTCTGTTTGGGATGGTGCGGCTGATCTGAGGAGGCAGCACTGATCCACATTCCTGGATGCTTCTGTTTCAGGTTGGGGGTGAGGTAGGTGCTCTGCATTTTAGCACCAAACTCCCCAAAACCTCTGCATTCCTGGAATAGTATTGTGAGCAGTAGGGGAAGCAGTTGTGGTAGGATCCATGTTTCTTCAGAAGAGGAGCAATCCCGTAAATAGGATGTTAAAAGGAATGATAGTGCCACATTTTGTCAGAGGCTCCATCTTCTGAATCACTGACACGAGCAGCTGAGAGGGGAATGGATTTTCACTGTTTCTGTGTAGCTTTGTTAACATGGGCAAGTGTTTGCCAGCTTGGCAGTGACCCTTCTCATGAAGGGCTGATGTCTTTTAGACAAACCTGGAGCACGATGTGTATGAGAGACTGACTGCCCTGCAGGAGGGACTCATTCCTAAGAAAAAGGCAGCAACTGATGATGACCTGCATCGAATCAATGAACTGATACAGGTAGGTCCTGTGGCCTCCCAACCCAAAACCATACCCTTGGTTACATGGCATCCATTGCTGTCAGTAAAAGCTAAAGCTGACCTAAAAAACCCCATGTGGGTTCAGTGCCTGTGTCACCGGTTACGAGGGGCACGGGCAGGGAAATGGGAAGGCGTTGCTTAGAGCAGGCATCCTGTGGTTAATAACAAGTGTTTCCTTTCAGGGGAACATGCAGAGGTGTAAACTCGTGATGGATCAAATCAATGAGGCTCGAGACTCCATGCTAAAGGTCTTGGATCACAAGGATCGTGTTTTGAAGCTTCTAAACAAGAATGGAACTGTCAAGAAAGTGTCCAAATTGAAGAGAAAGGAGAAGGTTTGAACGCAGACTAATGACTTTGGAAATGGAGAACGTGTACAGAACGGAGCTGAACCTTTTTGTAGTTTGGGTTTATTTTTAAGCAGAGCATCGGAATAAAAAAGGATGAGTTTAGGGATCAGATGGACACGTGAAGCCTGGTGACCTGAAGGGATTGTCCTTCATCTTGTCATAATGAACAAAGATTTCTCTCAGGCTCATCCCTTTTTAAAGTCTTTCCAGTCCCACTGTTTAACTCCTTGTGCCAGGTATGGAGACGCCTGTAAGGCAGGAGGTTGTGCAGGGGACTCCAGGAGGCTGGCACACAGCTATGGACCCAGCCAGCAGCCCAGCTTCCAGCAGTGGAAATGGCACCTCTTTCAGTTACCCCATTCAGTTCTCATTCTGACCTTCCAGTGTCTAAAGCAGCCTTCTTACAGCAGTGCCACTGCACTAGGGGATCTGCCACAAAGAATCTCCAGCAGCTCAGAAGCCCTAGCTGTCAAGATTAAATAAAATTTAAAAAAATTACAAAAAAAAAGGCAGGGGGGAGGGGGGAAATAATTTCCAAGTGATATTGTAATGTCTGTGTCTGTGTTGGTGCTCTGGGATACTTGTGTTGAGGTACCTCTTGCAAGAGGTGCTGTAGCTGGTGTAATGTTAATTGTACGTACCACATACATCCTGACAACATGAATAAAGGAATTGGAGGGTTTTGTATGGGAGCAGTTTGCGTACCTTTGTACCAGTGAAACTCTTCAAGCTGTAAACTTGAAAACGAAGCTTTGGAAGAAGCCTGAGAGGAGAAGAGAGAGCATGTTGGGAACCAGCCAGCGCCCTGTGCTGTGGAGGGTGAGTAATGCAGTTCCCAGTTGAGGTCCTAAAGATGAAATATGGATTATCCCCCATGCACTTGTGCATTTAACCTTAATATTTTAGAGAAATTGCTAAATCAGTTCATTTTTAGTCTCCTCAGCAGGAAATTCAGTGTCATGAACTAACTTAAGAATATATTCTTTTGCTCCTCCAGTTATAGTGCTTTTATCTTGCCTTTATTCAGAACTGAGTTCTTTCAGAACTTAGATTAAAAATACAGTGTTTAATTTTTATTTCCTGATTTTTATAATTAGAGAAGCAAGTAGAATGTCCATATTCACACTGCTTTTGTGTTTTTAACACATGCAAACCAAGTTTATTTCAGCTTTGGATGGTAGTCTTTAATGTTAGCTTGATTTTGCTCCTTCGAATGAAACCATTTCCATTGTAAGATACAATTCTAATATAATGATATTGTAACTTCGATATTAAGAAAGTTACAGTAGTTGTGTGTGTATTTTAAAGCAGAAATTAAAAGCAGAGGCAAGACCACAAAAGGTGGGAATTAAACTGCTGCTATCACCTCCCATTCCTTGTGCTGCAGGAACAGAAGAACACGCACAACTGGTGAAGTATTTGTTTGATGTTGCCAGGGTAATAAAACACAGCACGGACACTCCCAGGTTCCTAAGGACTCTACAAGAAGCTCTGTGGTGATCATAAAGTGGACTTTTGTAGGGTTGGGAACTGTTTTATATCTTGGCAAAGGGGTTTGAGGTGCGATCCAAGGCATTACCAGCAGAGTGAGGTATGTGGGGGGAAGAAGGGAGGGAAGGATTCTTTTAAACGCTGCAGAAGTTAGGAGCGCCCTCTTGATCTGTTCTGGGTGTTCTCACCCGATTCTTTGTAACCTTAGTTTTCCTAAGTTGCTATTTAGGGCTGCCATCTAGACTTCAGTGGATGATGCTGCTCCATAACCTTAGAATGGCAATAAGCACAATCTACGTGCTGCCATGTAGATTGTGTAATGTTGGAGCCAGGAGCAAACTGTAGAAAGTGTCCCAGCCCATGCAGGGAGTGGAACAAAACAAGCTTGAAGGTCCTTTCCTATCCAAACCATTCTGTGATTCTATTCTATAGGAGACAGTAAGATCCACTGACATTCAACCAGACTTCTCCAGCTCACATTTTTATGCCTGTTCTTTATTGCTTAAGCTTTGATCAAAATTCCATTTTGTGATCTTGAAAGGGTTCAGCCAGTTTGTCTCTTGGGGTTGGATGTGCAGTGTGGGGGCTCTGGGCTATGCAAAGTTTGCTCTTCGTTTTGTCCAGGAGTTTCCCCGCTGTTGGAAGGGAATCAGGAATGAGCGCTGTGGTTTTCTCTATCCCATCCCTCATGTACCTCATACAGCCACAACAACCCTTATCCCCTCCACCGATTTACTGCCAGAGCATTCCCTCAGGGTGGAATGCAGAGCCTCTATTTCTACAAGCTGTCCCTAAACACTTGACGAAGTCGCTCCTCCCCTGCTTTGGTTTTTATGGTGCTGTGAAGAAGGGCGGAGGGGGAAGGATCAGGGTGCCCCGTTGGCAGTTGGAAACACTAAAAGAGTGATTTCTGCGTTGGTGCCGTTGCGGTCTCCAGGCTGCTGCCCTAAACGCGCTATCATTACAGCCGTCCCCGCGGCCGCCGCTCCCTCAGCGCCCGGGCCCGGCCGCAGCCCCGCTCTGCCCTCACGCCGACCGCACCAACGCGCCGAGGGCTGGAGAGACTCCCCCGCGTCCAACCGCGCGATGGACTCTCCCCGCCTCGCGCCCCTCCCCTTCGTGCCGTCATCGCCCCCGCTGGCCAATGGCAGCGCGGCGCTGCTGCCGCGTGACGTTCCCGCCCCCGGAACTGTTTGCTCCCGCACGAGCGGTGCTCACGTGACGGGGAGGGCGCGGAAGCGCGCGTCTCTATGGTTTCTGCGTGGGGCAGAGCGCCCGCCCTGGGGCCTTGGCTGTGTTGGCGCCGCCGGGAGGCTGGCGGACTATGAGTGTCCGTCCCTCATTACCTCACGGCCGGGAGGAGGAGGAGGAGGAGGAGGCTGCCGGGATAGCGGCGGACCTGCCCGCGGCCTCGCTCCGGTCCTCCGGCCGCCCCGGGGAGCCCCGGCCGCGGCGGGCCCTGCCCGCTCCCCCGCCCGCCGGGCCCGCTTCTCCGGGGAGCCTCGCCCAGGCCCATGGCCCCATGAGGCGGCAGAAGGCTGCGGGGCAGCAGCGGCGGCGGCGGGGCTGAGGCGGAGGAGAAGCCGGGACGGGTGCAGGAGGTGGGTGACCCCGCCGGGGGTGTGAGGGAGGCGCGGGTGGAGGGGGCCCCGCCGTGCGCCGCCCGCCCCGGGCTGGGGGAGGCCGCGGGGGGGTCCCGCTCCGCGGCGCCCCCTGGCGGCCCCGGTGCCGCTCGGGGGTCGGGCCGGGGGCACGGGCAGTCCCCGGGGTGTGCCCGGGCCGGGCCCGGCGGCCCTGCGGGACCCCCCCGAACAGCCCGCAAAGTTTGTGTGCGGCAGCCCGGGGCGGTCCCGCCGCCGCCGTGCCCCGGCGTGCCCCACGCCCGGCCGCCCGCGGGGCGCTCCCGGGAAGCGGGGCCGGAGCCGAGCGGCCGCCTTTGTTAGGCCCCTGCTGCAGAGGAGGGGAGAAGAGGGGGAAGCTCCCCCCTGCCCCTGCCACGTCTCCGATCTTGAATCAAGTGTTGTGCTTCCAGATAAATAAATAATGATTTATCTTCCCCAATGCGGCTGAGCCGTCGGTGGTAACTGGGGAAGGCTCATAAGGCTCAGCACCCTCAAAGAGCCAGAACGGGTTACTTTTAATAGGCAGTGAAGAATTTACACGGTCGCTTTGTAAAAGTTAGGCTTTTCTTTTGCCTGATTTCCTTCCTTTTTGTTTTTTTTTTTTTAATTTTATTATTATTGCAAAAGTGGAGCTCAAAGAAAAAAATTACCATTTTCCTTAGGTCATGTAAATTGTTCCTTATGGTCTTTCTAAAATCTTGAGGTGAGGAGTCCTAAGCAGAGCAAGCACTGCGGGCATGCGAGGCGCACCTCTCAACACCCTTCACATCAGTTCTGGTTCAGTTCAGAGTCCTGTGACTCCTGCTGTGACCGGTGAAACTTCACGAACAAACTTTACTGTCTTTGCACGTGCAGAGGAGGGAGGGAGTTGTCACAGCCCGAATTTCAGTGCGTGTCACCCCTCACCCCCCAGCATTGCGTGCTCTCAGCTTGGGAGGGTTGGGGGGCTGCTCTGGTGGTCACAGTAGTTCCCTGGTGCTGCTGAGAGCTGAGTGTGACTTCAGCCCCCCGTGGTGCTCTCTGTAGCTCACGTGCCCGTGCTTTGAGCCCCATTTGACAGCCTGGTTTTCTCTCCCCTGCATATTCAGATCTCACGGTGATGTTGGTGTTTAAGCTCCTGCCACTGACCCGTAATCCTTGCCTATCATGTTTGTTCATCTCTGTCTGCACAGCCTTTCCTCCTCCCCGTGTTTGTTCCACCCCTTCTTGTGCTGCATGAGCTAATATTCTCGTCTTTGCAGGCAAAGAACACTGCTCTGGGTTGTTGGGTTTTTTATACCGTGCCCGTTTCCTGCTATTATCACTTTCTGTGCTGGCTCCAGCTCTTCCTGTCATGCACATCTTGCCTGTTCCCCCTGCATGTTTATTTGGGAGCTGTATTCCTTCACCCAGTCCCAGAAAGTAAATGCAGATTCCAGTTCGTGGTCTGGAAAATAGTCTGTAGTTTAGAAAATGGTGGTTTCAGTGCTTTTAGCTTCTCTTTGATGTCGCCAGTGCTAAATCAAGGGCAGCACCCCTGGGAGTCCAGCCTCAGAGGTGTCATTTTGGGCTGCTGTCACTCTCTCAGGAGCAGGGAAGGGAAATGCACTTTTTTGCCACTGGTGCAGGCATTGACTGAGGAGGAGTGGGTGAGCAGAAAAAGTAGTGGATAGGGTGTATCTGTAGTCCCAAGTCCTTTTTCCTTCTGTTTTCCCACAGTTTTGTTCTTTTTACGGGAAGTCTGGTGACAGTTTTTGTCACGAGCCACTTATTAAGGTGTTCAGTACCTCGGAAGGTGTGACTGCATGCAGGTTGTGTCCACGCTCTTCCAATCTTTGTGTGAAAACACCCATTCTGCTGAGTTGCCTGCAGTGCTGTGCTTGATCGTGTGGTTTGGAGGGTTTTCTCCCCTGTTTGCAGCAGAAGCAAGGAAGCAGCTGTTGGTTTTTCACCTGTGACTCTTTGTGTAATGCTGTTCCCCCCTCCCCGCCCCTCCGTGCCAGGGTTCTGCAGTGCTCCAGGCAGCGAGTTTTGAAGCAGGATGGGAAAAAGACGCTGTGTTCCTCCACTTGAGCCCAAGCTGGCAGCTGGCTGTTGTGGGGTGAAGAAGCCCAAATTGTCTGGGAGTGGAACGCACAGTCATGGGAATCAGACCACAACTGCACCGAGCTCCAGTTCAGGTCCTCTTCAGAACCACCAGCATACAGATGGGAATAATGGAAGGGAGAACGTATCTGACTTGACTTTGGGCCCAGGAAATTCCCCAATTACTCGAATGAATCCCACTTCAGGAGCTCTGAGCCCACTTACTCGGCCCAATGGAACTGCCAACAGCACCAAGAACCTGGTGGTGACAGCAGAGATGTGCTGCTACTGCTTTGATGTGCTCTACTGTCATCTCTACGGGTTCCCTCAGCCACGGCTTCCTCGGTTCACCAATGACCCCTAGTGAGTACAGCCTCCTGTGGGAGCAAAGCTGGGAGACAGCTCCCAGAGCTGGGCTGTGGTTGGGGAAGGGTGAAGGGTTTCCTCTGGGGCGTGGGAAGAGGGGTGTGCAGGGAGAAAGGGGGGCACTCTGCTCCTTGCTCTGTCTGCTGGGAACAAAAGGATGCGCTGTAAGTGCACAAAAGATTGAAGTGCTGTTTGTTGGTGGAGGTGAGTGAGCTTTAAAGTGTCCTGAGAGAGAGGAAGTGCTGAGCTCTACAGAAAGAGCTAGGCCAAGTGTGAAGAGGTGTGGTGCTTCTTCACAGTCTGGTGTGTTCCATGAGGCACTGTGCTCTTTGTGGAGGAGTGCAAACCCACTTCATGGTACTGTTCTGGTAAAGTTTGTGTCTCCTTCTTTGTAAGTATATTCCTCTGTAAAAAACTTAACTGAATAGTGCCACCTACAAAATTGTACTAAAAACCAGTTAAATAACATCATTAATTTGAAGAAGCTCCAGCTTCTTATGTGAGACACTGGCTTGGAGAGGGGAAGAGACTTCCTTCTGCAAAGCAAATGGAAAGGGAATGAAGTAGGATGTTGAAGTTGGAACAAGTTTCCAGTTCATCCTGAAACAAATGTTGGGCTGTTGAGGATTGGACAAGGACACTCAAAGAAGTTTTCAGCTGTCCAAGTGAATGGGTTTAGCAGGGAGGGGAATCTAAAAATTACCAGTTACAGAAGATGTGTTAGGGAGATAGCGCTAGCTGGGCAATGTGGGGAGAAATCCTAGAATCATTTAGGTTGGAAAAACCTTTGAGTCCAACCATGAAGCCAGCACTGCCAAGAGAGTTAACTTTCAAGGACAGTACCAAGGTTAGGAGGAAAGGAGATGTGTGTGAGCAGAAGTGAGAAGGATTTATGAAGCTGTTTCACTTTGGTGAGATTTAGCTAATGTTTGTCTGAAGGTTGACTGCGTAGGTGTGGAAATGTTAATGTTGTTAAAATGTTTGTTAGAAGAATTATATGGGAAAGATCAGTGACAGATGGACCTTCTGACACTCCTCCGGGGCCTCCTCCAGAACAATAGATAAAATAAAAAGTTGCTGACATCCTTAATTTAAGCTAATGAATTTTAAATTGATGTAAAGAACAACGGCTTAAACAGGTCAAGGACTTCCTTTCTGTATCCTCAGTGTCTGCCCACCTTTCTGCTGTCAGGGTGGATGTAGGTTGTGCTTCCATGCAGTTATTATTCCAGCTGGATTATGGATACACGTTCTGAATGCTGCTGCAGAGTAAGCTGTTTAATACTGTAAACACAAATGGGCAGAGAAATGCTCTGGACTGGGATGTCAAATAGCTCCAGGGACTGCCCAGGCTGGAACGTTTCTGGTATTCATACCTGCACTGAGTGGGCTCCCTTTGGAACATTTGGTGTCAGTCTGCTCGTTGTTTTGTCACTCAGAGTGCAAAGGGTTATTTGCTGTAGCTCTGTTAAGCCACTAAGAGAGATGGTTTTGTAGAGCTGCATTCTTTCGGTGTCAGAGGAGATTTCTGGCTGGATTTTGTTGCTTTTTCTGTTGACTAGCATCAAAAAGGATGTCCTTTGGGGAATAGCAGCTGGTTGAATTTTTATGCCCAGATTTGAAAAGTTAAAAATTGTTCACTGGTTATTTCAGTGTTCATGACTACAAGTCTTTTAGATCAGCACACCAACAAAGCATAACCAGCCCTTCCCTTATCTTCCCCTGTCAGCAAATGCTTACCTGGGTTTTCTTGTGTTTCAGCATTTATTCCTTTGCTCCCAGGAAATGGATGTACCCCAGAGAAAAGCATGGGGTTTGCTCTCTTGGAGAGCAGCACACAAGGAAGAACTGCCCCACTTGAGGCAGTCTTGTAATGAATTTCAAGCCAAATGTTATCAAACACAAGAGTAAACAAAATGAAAATACAGAAACGATTTGCATTGTGGCCTTTTGTGACATAATTAATGTCAATGTAAGAGATCTTTGAACAAAACAAAGGTTTATACCAGGAGTTGCTCTGGACAGACAGACTGTTGATTGAATAGAAATAGGTGCAGAACTTTAAAGTCAAGCTAAAAGCATGTGTGAAGGTCAGGATTTGGCATCAGCAGTGTAATAGCATGCAAGTTAGAGGGTTATGGGTTGAAAACCACAGGCATTTCAGTCACCAGGCTGAGGGGATATGCACGTGGACAGCACTCTTGATGGGAACTATGGAGCTGGTAGATACCTGTGAAGTAAAGTTCCCTTATTCCAGTGCTAGCAGTGATGGTCACAGACCAATGGAGGGATGGTGGCATTGCAAGCCTTGTCGTTGTGTCTGAATTAACGTTGCAAAGGAAGGAAATATCCCCTTTATTATTCAGGTTACTGCCAGTAATTACAATTTGGAACCTATGCAAGTGGTTGATGGGTTACTTTTTCCACTTTTGTACTTCAGTCTGATTTTTTAATAGTAGGTGTCATAAACTGGTGCTAAAACTATACCATGGAAGTTTCTAGTTGCCACACAAGACAAATAATAGGATATTTGCATCATAAGATCTGTTCTGTAACAGGTTTTTCCCTAGTACAAGCTGAAGCCTGATTCAAACAAACTGTATTTTTCTACTTTAAAATTCCCTTTGTAGTTGCAATTGATGAAGCTAATTTTTAGTTGCTGTTAGTTTTAGTTCCTCTCAGCCTAAAAACCCTCATCAAACATCTATAAAGTGGGATGTTGTGGCTGGGGAAGGAACAGTTGACATAATCTGCTGAGGATATGGCTGCAAAGTACCAGTGAATGCTCTTGGGTGAGCATGGACAAAAGATTGTTGTGACTTTTCTCAGTACATCTGGGAAATAACACTTTTCAAGGAGGGGCTCTGGAACAATGGCCTTATTGTCAGCTGCACCTGCAATTTGCTGAATGCATTTATTCTTCAGAGACAGAAACATCATCTTCTCTGCAGTGAAAATAGTGAAATTTTATCTATGTGTACAGAATCATATCTTTTTCTATGCCTCAGTTGTTCTGACCACAATGAGAAATGGTTTAAAATGTGCTATAAGGTATTTTAAAATATACAGCCTTCTGAATGCAATTATCCTCTCTCCTCTGATAATATCTCTTCTATTATAGATTCATAAAGCTGTGCTGCAGCTCAGTGGAAAGATGGGTTGTGGGATTTTTTTTTCCCTTTGGAAGGGGAAAGAGATAAATTGAAAATGTGAACCTGCAATTTGAGTTGAAGGGGAATTTACTTAGATTTGTACTGTGTGAGTGATGGTTTTTATGTTCTCCCTTGCCTTTTCTCTTTGGGGTGAGTGTCACGTGGACTGAGCAGTACTTTCAAAATTTTTATTAGATTAGGGTAAATTTCCACTGAACTTGTGACAGTAGTGTTTCTCAGAGATCTCCTGTGTAAGTTTAGTCTTTTTAAGTCTTTTTTTTTGAGTTTTCTAATGCATACACTCTTTTTCTGTTTGCTCTTTCAAGATAGATAGTAGATAGATAGATAGATAGATAGATAGATAGATAGATAGATAGATAGATAGACAGACAGACAGATAGGTGAAAATGTAGAAGAATTTTATCCTGTAAGTGCCTTGAAGTGTTACTGGAAAACTAGAACAGCAAATCCCGTCTTAGTCAAGCCAGCCAGGAGGTTGTTGTTGGGTGTGGAAGGATGTTTCCACTTCCTCTGTGGGCAAAGTCCTTCACAATTATCACTCAAGGGCTAATTGCTCTTTTGGGCAGTACTTTTGCTGTTGGTCGCAGCTGGTAACTAGATCCTGAATGATGAATTTATGCTCCATTGTTGCTCTGAGGAGCCTCACTGGGCGTTGATTTATTACAGTTTAAATGCTGTTCTCAGTACTTTGACTCAAGAAGTTCTGTCGCTGTGTTTGAGAAATCATCCACACTCCATGCTGGATTTGTTGTCTGAACAGAACATCTCAGTATTTTTATGAGGTTTGCTGCAGAGGTGCTTTGCTCACAAAAGCTTCAAGAGTTTGAGGAAAGCAAGTGTCTGAGCTATGTTGTCAAATCAGTCTTGATGGTTCAAATCTCCTATCAATGTTTTTTTATCTCAGAAAATCATATGCTGTCATATTACTTAGAGTTCAGTAGGAATCCACAGACTGATGTCTTGCATTCAGTACTCGGAACAAGTCACAGAATCACTCATGCTGGTTTTATAATTAGGTCAGCATTAGCAGTTGCCTTACAGAATTTTGCAGATGTTTGGACATTCTTGTAGGGCTGCAACCACCACTGTCCTTTTAGTGTTTCTCTCTACAGCTCTGTGCAATTTCACTCATTTCTGTAGAAGTTAATTTTTTTGTATTTAATGTTCACAGTCTACCTGTTTATCTCTTCATAGAGCTCTATTATTCTGAGGTTGTTATTCTTTAAGGCCAAATCAGGAGATGTAGTTTAACAGCTTGAAATGAGCCTGCTGAGTTTGAGAATCTGCTGTTGTGCCTGTAAATTCGTGATGATAGACAGGAAAGTGGAAATCCAGGTGATGTTTGAGTAGGAACAGTAATGTTTTAGATATGTGTTCAACAGGAGAAAATACGTGTAAATACAAATCAAATATTAGGTAAGCAAAAGATGTGGACCTAAACTGCTTGAGCCTTAGGGATGGACCCAGAAGTCAGATCCTCATGGAAATATCAGGGAGAAAAAATAATTTGGATTTCTTTTCATTCTTTAAAAAGCAAAAAAGAAAAGCTTTTATTGCAAATCTGATTTATAGAAGTGGTTGTATGAAGAACTAACTTGCATCATCTGTATTAATTTCTGTATGACCTGTGCTGGAAACTAGTGGATGCTACAAAGTGAGGCCAATACTGACTGGTAATCAGAGGGATCAAATAAGCATTTCAGTCATTAGAAGACAGCACAGAGTCTGGCCAGGAAGGTGTCTGTGGAGGGCTTCCAGAGTCCTGCTGGGGAGGATGGAGTGTGCTGGCAAGGTGGAGGGAAGTATTGGGGCTTGCATGTGGGAGGTGTGGGCACGTGAAGTTTTGTTCTTGCTAAATAGCAGGTGAGCAAACCTGCCTGCTGGGGTTTACTGGAGGGAGAGAAAGCAAGGGTACGGGGTTTTTTCATACCTTGGTTTTCTCCCCTTAGCAACCAACTATCTGTTGAGGCTGGAGGGTTTCTTCCTTTTTTTACCTTTTCAGTCCACTCTTTGTCACGTGGAAGACGGGGCGAGACAAGCGGCTTCGTGGCTGCATCGGGACCTTTTCAGCCATGAATCTTCACTCAGGACTCAGGGAATACACATTAACCAGGTAACTGTCAAAAATGAAATAAATATGAAATAAATGTGAAATGAGTTCGTTCACTGAAGATCTGTAAGGATTCAAGGTTAGGATGTTGAATCAACATAGTTCAATGTACTATGCTTCATAATGAAATAAACCTGAGTGTATGAGAGTTACAGTGAGGTGATGTATCAGGATGTAGTGGGACATCTTTGCAAAAGGTGTGTTGCAGTCAGCATTCTAAGGCTACTGTCAATTCTGTCTTGCTTACTAACAGTTTTGACATCTGTAGCACGTAATTTCTCTCAGCCTGCAGTAGGCATTGGACAGCATCAGGAAGCTTGTCACTGGTATTACAGTTCATTAGATCAGGGAGAGATGCAAATCACTTTCTCTGCAGTAGCAGAGAAGCATGTTTCATGCAGGCATAATCAAAAGGGGAATAATTGAGCATCTGATGCTTTATTTTGGTGCTTGTGTTGAGTGATGTATCTTCTCTTCCCTTTAGTGCACTTAAGGACAGCCGATTTCCCCCCCTGACCCGCGAGGAGCTGCCCAAACTCTTCTGCTCTGTCTCCCTCCTCACTAACTTTGAGGATGCCAGTGACTACCTGGACTGGGAGGTGAGAACAGGTGCATTTGGAACTCTGCATCACTCTCTCGTTCCATTCGGGTTCGGGTTAGTACATGGTGATGTATCTCCTTCGTTACAGGGGTGTATGGGGATAGAAGAGACTGGGAATAGAAAACATTGGGCTGGAAAACTAGAAGGAAGGAAGGAAGGAAGGAAGGAAGAGGATGGCCCAGCAATATGCTTTTGGTTGGGGGGGATCTGAATGGGAATAAAAGAAACATGAAAGTGGTTCATGGACTTGGCCCAATAGGAAATGGGTGTAAATATTTGTATAAAAACCTGGGAAGGATTTTGATGGTGTGGGTAGGAACTGGAAATAAAAAGTAGTTAAGACCAAAGGTATGAATGGTTTTTAGGACCTTGCACATTGAAGTGTATTTCATTCAAGAAGAATATGTATATGGACTTCATAGTCAAGTAATTTTAGGCATCATTCTTGCGTGCAGAGATTTTATCTCTCTTGTGTGACACAAGAGATGGAAAACTGACAAGACTTAGTTCAGGAGAAGTGGCAGGGCCACTGGTGAGGCTTGTCTGGGAAGGATGGCTGAGAGCTCCTTGTGAGACCTGCCAGGCAAGAGCAGAGAATGGGGAAAAGAATGACCTTACCCAGGCAGAATCCAAACTGTGCAGAGAGAGAGAGAGATGCACAGCGTTGTGGGAATGACAACTCCGTCATGGGCTCAGTGCTAGCAAACACCTCTTATCTGGCTGTTCATTTCCATCTATAGGTTGGAATCCATGGGATCAGAATAGAGTTCATCAATGAGAAAGGTGTCAAACGCACAGCCACGTATTTACCTGAGGTTGCTAAGGAACAAGGTGGGTTTGAGATGGCAGCCAAACACGTCAACACATTGTGTCACAGAATCGGGTAACAATCTGTCAGTCTGGGGCTCGGAATACAATGCTGTCCTCACAGTGGTGCTGTGGAACCACCAGACTTAATCTGAAGAACTGACACCTGATATGGTTGCTGCTGGGTTTTCATCTGGCCTGTCTCTCATCCCATATCTTTGCACAGCTGTATTTTAGTGCCAGAATGCTTTAGGGCTGAAGAAATAGAGGATCTCAAAGTATGGATCTTCCAGCCTCATTCAGCATTGCATCTTTCCTCTTCTATGTTTCTCCCACCAGCTAGGATAACTGCACGCTGCACAGCACCAAGGAGAGTCCCTTTCCTCCTCATTCTTGCTAAAGTAGCATCCTCCAGAGGAGGGCTAGAAACACAGTCCCTCTGGAGCACACTTCCCACTCAAATAGAGTAGTGGTCACCATGGTAACTGCTCAAAATATTGCCTCCTCCTTTCCTCCACCTAGCAGAGTGGAGTGGTCGCATCCTCCTGGCTCTGGGGCAAAAGACTAAGGTAGGAATTTTAACTCTGATCTCTCACATAGCAGTGCACTGGGCTGTCCCTAGAGCATCAATCCCAAATTGTCTATGTAAAGAGATTACTATTGTCTTATTTTCAAGGGAGCTAAGTGGCACAGGATGAAAAAATTCAGGGTCCCTGCAACAGTAGCAAAGCACAGGCCTTTATAAGAAGACATGGAATGGAAAATGGAATTGCTCTTTCATAGGCCAGCTCCGATTTCAGTTTAAAGGGGTAGGCATGTGCAGATAGTGTGCATGCATCAGGCCGTGTATGTCCAGTTCAACACTAGGATTTCTAAAGCTCAGAGTTACCTGTTCAGTTGTTTGTTTTTCTAGAGTCCTTTTAATGCACCTCTTGTAGTTTTGAAATATTTTTTAACATTGAAAAATTTGCCTTGCTTCTATTTTTCAATAGACTGGGATCAGATCCAGACCATAGACTCCTTACTCAGGAAAGGTGGCTTTAAGGCTCCCATTACCAATGATTTTAGGAAAACAATTAAACTTACCAGGTAAGCAGATATATTTGTTGCCTTTTAATTCTACTTTATGGTGTTTTCTGGGTAATTTAAAATATTTATGCTTCATGTAAATCTTTATGCCTCTTCCAGAGGAGATGTACTGAGGAAGACCAAATCACAAATGCCGTGTGTTAGGCATATAACGCACATAGAATTAAGCACAATGTGTTTGGTCCATGCAGGATCAAAGTTGGCATTTTTCTAAGTGTCACTGGTTTTAGTATTACCATATATGTGAAAGAGCAGAAGCAGAACCTCTAAGAGTTGAAAAGGTTGATATTTTTTTGGCATCTTTTCAATTAACTTCCTTTTCTCAGTGTACTCATCTGTGAATGCTGTAGCTATTAGTAGGTGACACCTGTCTTAAAACCAAACCACACTCAAATTTGGCTGGTTTTCAGAATTTGCTTGCTTTTCTATACCCCCAGCTGTCCTATTGGTTTCTGCCCCCTTTATGCTAGTAAAAATTGGGACTTTCTGGTTTAGTATAGAAACACTAAATTATCGGGTCACTCTTTACCTCTAGAGAATTGAGGTGAGTGTGCAGGGTTTTCTTTAGCAGGAGGTGACAGGATGAAGGTTTTCTTTAAAATCTCACGTAATGTGGTCTTAGGGCAACTCACAACCACTGTTGTTTAGTGTGCTTTAGAAGACCTCCAGTCTCTCCAAAGGAACTTCACGTTTTGTGAATTCTGATTGTACAACATGGACTAAGTCATTTATGTGCTCTAATAAGCCTCTTTTTACTTACCTCTCCATTCCTTTCAGTACTTTTTCAAGTGTGGAGACAACCACAAAAGTAAACAATAGTAAAATACTGATTATTTAATCCCTGTAGTTGAATCCTCTTCCAGCAAACTTTTCATGCCATTTGTGGATAAAAAAAGAATACAAACTGATCATTTATTTCCTGTGTGCTACTTCAGGCATCCCTTTAATTATCATCACCTTGATTAGGACTCATCTTTCAGGACCCTGGAGCTAATTCAAGCTCACATAGGTTATTCATACCAGTGGGTTTCTCTTGGTCATCACTGGCTGTGAGCTGGAGGGGAGTTTGGGGTGAATGTTTTATGTCGAGTCCCTCCACTGTCGCGTTCACATTCTCTGAAAAATCCCTTCGCCCAGGATTTTACTCCTGGGAAGCTGAGAAGCCTCAGAGAAAAAGGAAAACAATTATTATCTCACTTGCTTCTCCTGTGTTGTGCTCACATGTAGAATGTGTTTGGGGATTGTTTACCCACAGGTGATTGTTTCATTGGTTTCTGGTGTGAGTTGTTTTCACTCTTTGGACAATCAGTGCCAAGCTGTGTCGGGACTCTGGAAAGAGTCACGAGTTTTCATTAGTATCTTTTTAGCATTCTGTAAGTATCTTTTCTGTATTCTTTAGTATAGTTTAGTATAGCATTCTTTAATATAATACAGTATCATAAAATAATAAATTAGCCTTCTGAGAACAGGGAGTCAGAGTCATCATTCCTGCCTTCACCTGGGGGGAGCGCAAATACGATACTCCACGCCGCGCGGTCTGACGTTGTGTTTCTGCCTGTTCCCGCAGGTACCGCAGTGAGAAGGTGACAATCAGTTACGCAGAGTACATGGCCTCCCGCCAGCATTGTTTCCAGAATGGCACCCTTCATGCCCCCCCCCTCTACAATCATTACTCCTGACACACGGCTGCATGACCAGTCCCACTCCCCAGTTGCTGCCAACGGCTATGACATCATCGGGGCAGACGCCTCCTCTTCCTGGTCCAGTTACTTCTATTACTGCACCATTTTATGATGCTAGCTTCCGTTGCCAAGTCTGCCTTCCCACTGACCTGGGGGGAGGGTGAGAGCGTGACAGGACTTCAGGGGCCCAAGCCTTATCTCAGCCTTCCCTCCCAGCGGGGGTTCAGTTGGATTGGGGCTCCATGCCTACGAACTGTCGTGAGGTGCGGAAGACCTTTAGGAGTGAAAGCGCTGCTTCGGACCGATCCGTTCCTGGGTGTTCCTGACACTCTGGAAACTTGAGTTGTTTGTTATGGAAGCCCCCCAGATCAAGTAGGAGCATTCCCCGGGCAGCCTGGGCAACGGAGTCCAACAAAACATTTTTTAGGTTCTTTTTAATTCTTTTTTTAACCTCTGGTATCTGTTGTGTACTGAGAGCTGATTGCAGTCCCCACGCATCACAGGCGGACATCATGATATTGGGGAGGGTTGAACACCTGGATAGCACCCCATCCTCATGGACAGAAAACATGTGAAAAATTAATCCATTATTTAAATAAACCCTTGAAGGCTTTAAGGCTCAGATCCTTGGTAGGTTGGGTTCTTGGTGATGAAGCCTGCTATGAAATATAATGCTGTTTGGCCTGTAAGAGAGCGACATGGCACGTGCTGTGTACGCAGATGAAAGGATCTTCGAGTGTCCCTGGACAGTCTTTGTTTTGACCAAATTTTCTTTCCAAATATTTGTAAGAGATAGGATTAGGGCTTGGGAGGGTTTTGCAGAGCATTGACTGTAGTCGTACAAGTGAGACCAGTGACTGAAATTTGTTTGAATTTAAGCTAACAGTCTTGGGGACCTTCCTTTCGATACAACAGCCACTTTCGCTGGTATGACTGCTGATTTTAGGGGCTGTGGGTGTTCCAGTTTATTCCAGGCCTGTGGAATGGTGCTGTTCAGTTTTGCTGGTAAGATTTATCTTACTCAGCTTAGTCATTGCCACATCCAGGCAGTGAGTGGGGAAATCTGTACTACCCAAATGGCATGAAACTCGTGTGCATTCTGTAGTTCTTCTCCCGTGGTGGCTGATGATCACAAGGAATACTCTTTTCTGAAAGGAAGTTTTCAGTCGTGTTCTGCAGCATCATTGAGGGATGTCATAAACTCTAAATTATGGCACTCTTTCAATGAGATAACTGGATTTCAGAATACACTTCGGGGTAGGGTTGGTTGGTTTTCCAAGCTTCTGGAGGGTCATTAATGATCGGGGAGGAGAACACAAGTGCATAGCAGAGTCATGGCTGTTTGGTTGCACGCATCTTCTGAGCCTGCTTGTGTTGTAATTGGCTGGTGTTTGAAGCCTGAAATGATGCTGTGCTGTGGCAGGGAATGGGGCTGGTAGGAAGCTGAGAACTGCAGGGTGCTGCCCCTCGTCCTAAGGAAGCAAGGCACAACTTGTGCTGCTTTGCTTCATGTCGGTGTAAGTTCTGCTGGAGGAGAGAGAGGCGAGGAGATTCCTCTGGATAACGGTGCAATATTGACCCAGCTTTCCTTCTGTATTGGGTCATTCCTACAAATTGCCACTTTTCCCTTGTGATGTTGTTGGAAAGAATTGAAGATGAAAGGATTGTTTCGTGACTTCCTGCTGCTGAGAATAAATGAGTCTCGTTACAAACCACTCCAGTTCGTAGTTGCTCCCCCAGGTGCCGTGTAGTGACGGGGGAGGGTGGGGTCAGCTCCAGGCATACCACTCACCTTTCAGCTGTCAAACAGTATGATACATAGGGCTACACTCATTACTGTTCAAGTGTTCTATGTTAGAATTTAATTTCTAAAAGGTTTAAAAAAAGGCAAAAAAATGGTGCTAAAACTTCACCCCTGAGCACGCTCGGTGAGACTGGTCATGCAGGCACACAGTGCCAGGCTTTTCAACTATACTGTTTCTTTTTCAGGTGTTTGCCCTGTTCTGTGTCTTCAACAGTGTATAGTGTTTTCCTGATTTCAGTTTCTTTGACTAGGGGATGACTAAAGGGTGGGGTGGGGAGGGTTAGTTGTCATTTTTTTAAAGAACAGAATTTTAGGATTGAGTAACTTGGTTGGTTTAAGCCTGAAGTGGGACAAGTGGTTTGGGACTGGGGAAGTCTTGTCCTCTCCCACTTCTATTTCCCCACTCAGTCTGTTTAAAAAAACACAAACAAAACATAAATGCCTCTAAATATGTACTGTGTTCTTGTCTTGTTGCAGTGAGAAGAGAAGCTGGCAGATCAGAAACACTGGTCTGCTGCCTAAGGAACAGGCCCTCTCAGCTTTAGTCCCATAAGGGTCCAGCTATAAAATCAGTTGAAAACTGTGTCAATAGCTAAGTCAGCTCAGAAATGTGTGACAAGGACAGGTGGTCTCAGGAAATAATCCCGTTTCTAGATCATTACATGGCAGCTATGCATAAGGATGAAAGAGGTGAAGTGGGCACAAACTGTAGTTTGAATTGCCTGAGGATGGAGACAACCAAAATCACTGGCCAATTGATGTGAGATTTTCTCTGTGTTTGCTGGGCTGGGACAGCTGGTTAGAACTACTCCTGAAAGCAACTGTGACCTGGTTTGATCTGGATTGACTCATCCTTAGAAGCAAGTGCCTTTTGGTCTAGAAGGGCTTATTCTCATGACAACCACAACTGAGAAATAATCTCACTGCAATGATGAAATGTCTTTGTTTTACGGTAACTACAGGAGAATGTCTTTGATCACTGGAGTCTGTCAGTGTTGAAATGTTTCCACTGTGAGGTTCTTAATTTTTTTTTTTTTTCATGTTGTTCAACAGTCAATCTCAACTGAAGCCATTTTGGTTTGGGAATGTTGTAAGGTCAAAATATCACATATCTACAATTTATCAGAACAAAAAAAAATCTGTAAGGAAATCTAAGAGTTCATTTTAACCTTTGCACAGAATAATTTGTTTTCATAGTACATTAACAAACCTCTGCAGTCTTCACTGACTATTAGTGCTGTTTTCTGTTTGTATTCAGAAACTACATGTTGTTTTGTTGGGGTTTTTTTTGGGTAATTTATTTCCTTAAAGCAGGAGACCTCTTTTGACCTACAGTGCAGAGACGTCAGACCAATTCTTTATATTACACTTGGTTGCCTCCTACCTATATAATAATTTCTGAGTGTAAATAATTGAACTCTATCCTCTAATGAAGTATTGTAGAGAATAAATCATAATGGATAAAGATTATTTGTACTGTCCTCTTTATATGACTTCCCACAGCCTTTATGGGGGATAAGCTGAAATTGTTCTCATCTAGAAAGACGGGCAGTGTATCACGGGTATGAATAGCAGACATGTAAATTACACCACATATTCAAAACCAGGGGGGTTGCCAGAGTGGGGTGGCAGCTGTCTGGAAACACACCAGTAATCAAACAGGCTCACGACAAGAAAGCAAGGAAAAATAATAGGAAAATTAAACCCAAATAGTAAATATATTTTGTTAATAATGGCATTGCAGTGTCTTTGCGTTGTGAAATAATGTTTGCTTGACAATAGCGTTCTGCCAGTTGTCATGATGGTGAAATGTATAAAGTACATACATGCAGAGTACTGTAAATCTTTCTGAAACTCAAAATTGTTCTTTTGGGGTTTTGTCTTCTACAATGATCTGAGAACAAATTGTCTGCACTTTAGGGCTGTAGTCTTCAGGTGATCTAAAAACCTTATTTCAGAGGAATAAAACACCCATCTTTCTAGATTCTTACTATTCCAGTGTTTGCTTTGAGAGAGAATTGACTGAATTGTAGAATAGTTTTGAACTGGATCTCTGGCTTACATGTTTTTTCCATTAATTTTCAGATAATTGTTAACTTTTTATCTATGGGAGCTGTATAGTTCGAGATGCTGCATTTTCTGCTTGTGGCTCTTTGGAACAGCAGCCCTGGATGTCAATAAACAGTCACAAAACCCTAAAAAACCACCTACCAAACCAAGGGGGAGGGTAGTTTTGACTTATGCCTGAGAAGCTCATTTATCACAGTACAACTACAAAGCAAAAACCTGTTTTCAGGTGCCGGTACTAGGAAGGCTAGAAAGTCAATCCCTTAGGCAATGTGAGCTGGGTGCTGTGACTAATGTGATTTCCAGGTGAATTCCAGCTGAATTTCTTCATGAATTTTGAAGTTACCCATATCCCTACTATCCCAGGAGAGTTACCAAGTGTGTTCTCTCAGCTTTCTTGGCAGGAGTACAGTGGCTTAATTTGTATATTTTAGTGTCATATGCTTTTCCTACTTGATTTTCTTTTTTATTTCCTATTGAATCAGACATAAAGTCTCTGCCTGCTGTCTCTCATCCGAGGTTCTTCCATGCACATTGCCTTCTGTGACCACAGGAACACTCAGCAGCTCACAGGGAGGATGAGGTCAGGTAGAGGGGTGTGCATGTGACTGCACACCGAAATGGGTCAATCCAGGCTAATTATAAACCAGGATAATTCTCCTGGAAACAGTTTCTTCTGTTTGAAATAAGAAACAAAATGAATTAGTCGTTTAGCACCCAACGAAATTACAGAATGATTAGAAAAAACTTCTGGAGGATACTTCAAAGGAGGAATACTAGCATTTTTTAACACAAAAAATAAATTTATCTGTGATGGAGAAGTGCCATTTTTCTTTTGAAAATCAAAATGAAAACAGAACACTTACCTACACAACTCAATAAATTAACATGTACACTGACAGGACATGGAGCAGTAGGATGGCAAAGGGCCTGAAATGGTTTTGCCACAGTCTGTGAATATGTTGGATGATCACTCTCAAAGCACAGAAGAGTATTGCTACCATGTTCTTTAAAGTTTATAATTCTACAAATTGAACAATATCCAGATTATTGAACCATATTTTTTTTCTATGGTCAGCTAGACTGCTCTTAGAGTCAGATTAATTCTGGCACAAATTATGTATTATACAGCCAGTTAATAATGTCATATATGCATTTAAAAACAGAACATGAGGTTTTGCATTCAGAGTCCTACTGTGACTTTATTACTGGATATTAATATAACTTTACTTTGCTCATGCATGTTTCTTCATAATGGTTTTGGATATATAATTTTAAATGGAGTAAAAATAAAGGTAAAATGCTGTGAAGACCTAAACCTGAAGAGTTATACTTTAGGTGCACAGATGAAAATCACACATGTCTGTGCAATGCTGGCTACTGTGGCACATGGTGCTTATCTCCACAAGGATCTACTCCTATCACCCTGGCACTCCACAGAAAAGACATAATTACTGCTAGAAAGCCTAAAAAACTCCTAGAAAAAATCACATTTCTTCTGCTGATGAATTAGAAAGAAAGCATGTTACAAAATAGGTTTATGCTGGCAACAGGATATCCTTGTTGTTAGTTATTCATGCATTTGATTACGGGGAGATATTTAGCTGAGCATTTTGTAGTGTAGGAGCAATGAGTTGTTCCAGGACCTGTGTTCAGACTGTGGCTACACAGGAATTACCATGACAGGTCTAACAATTTGTTCCTCAATACCACGTCTCCAGCAAGGATCAAAGCTTTTTGCCCTGGAATATGGACTGTTAGAGACTTTGTTCATGATAAATTACATTTGGCCAAGTATTCTTTATTTTTCAATAGGTTTATTTTAGGATGTCACCAGTAAAGCTGCCTGAAAGTTCCTTTATTTTAGTTAGTGACTGATAGTTCAGTGACTATTTTAATCAAGCTCACCTTGCTTTTCTATGCATATTTTGTTGTTAAACGCCATAACAGTCATTATTAGTGAGGAAGAAGCCAGTGCATTTTAAAAATAACAGAAGGCCAGGTAGTCTGCTACATTTAGTTTGTTGCAGCAGCTGGACAATATTTACTATGGGGTTTATAAGTTTATTTTTTAAATTATTTTTTAAAAGAAAAAAAATAAGTAGGGGGAAGTAGTTCCCATTCAGGAACATTTTTATTTTGCTCTCAAGTCCTCAACCAAACACACCAGTGACAATAAACCTAATCTTTCATGATAGCCTCTTTAACTGTACCTGTAAAATCTTGGTTTTGTATACTTAAGGAGAATGTATCCTTGGGGAAAAACAAAAAGGGAAATTAAAAACCAACTCCTGTGAGCTACCTACTGCTCTGAGAATCACAGTGTTCTGAGTTGACAGGTTATTTGAGAAGCCATCAGGATTCCAAGTGGTTTTAAATGCTTCTCTCCTCAATCTGGCATGGATTTCCTTGTTTCCTCGTAAGCCTAATTGAAATTGTTTAATTTGCCAGATGTTCCCCAAGATATTTCCATTCCATCTTCCTGAACGTCTTTCTGCTTGTATCACTTACCAAATTACTTTCCAATCAGTTTCTCTGCTATGCTCATTATCCCGATAACAAATATTAAAAAACTATTATTTGATCTCTTCATATTCTTCTAATTTATTTTTAATTCATTCCTTTTCCCAGCATGCAGGAAACCATTCACCGAGGCTCAGATACAAGTTTATGAGAACAGGAGTGTTTTCATCATAAATCCTTCAACAGTCTATTTTTGTCTTCCTTTAGGGCACAGGATGACATAGTAAGGGCTGATAAGATGATTACTTTAAGAGTCTTAGGTTAGGCACTTACATGTGAGCTCCCTAGGGAAAACACTGCCCCATAAGTTATTTTGCTGGCAGTGTTGGGAGAATTATCTTCATTTTCAGCCCACCTATGACTTTTAGGGGTCTGTAGATTGCTTTCGGATAGTCTGAAAATTAACCTTCCTGATGAAGTGTGTTATTTATGATATTAATACTCCCTCCTTACAGTCCGAGGTCTATTAATCACAGTGAGCTAGACAGAAATTCTGGCACGGTCACAGTTTTCCTAAGGTTAGGGCTTTGCTGTCCAGCTGGAGGATGTTCTGGTAGTGAAATGGAGCTGGTTGTAGCTGCCTGATCCACTGGTGTGAGTGAAGATGCATCTGATGCCTCGGTGTCCTCAGGTGCTCCTGGGCAGACACATGCTGCTGTGCAGTCTGGTGAGGGGCACCAGCACAGCTTTGAGCTCTTTGGTAATTTCCTAAAGGACAAAGCAGAAGAGTTTGCTCATGTGAAGGACGAGTGCCGTTTCCCTCAGTCCCCACACTCCTGCTTCGTGTGCCTTGTAAGACATTGGGTTCACGATCACAGAATCCATTAGGATGGAAAAGACGTCTGAGATCATAAAGTCCAACCTTTGAGTGAAAACCACCGTGTCAACCAGACCATGGCACTGAGTGCCACCTCCAATCTTTCCTTAAACACCTCCAAGGACGGTGACCCCACCACTTCCCTGGGCAGCCCACTCCAAAGTCCAATCACCCTTTCAGTGAAGAAATTCTTCCTGATATTCAACCTAAGCCTCCCCTGGCCCATTTTAATACCGTGTCCTCTCGTCGTCTGTGAGAAGAGGCCGACTCCCACCTGGTTGCACCCTCCTGTCAGGGACTTGCAGCGTCTTGGTCTGTCACAGCTATTTGCCCTCTGTTCATACATACCACGTTCATCATCCCGCTGCTTTCCCTCTCTAAAAGCAGCTAATTACTAAGCGAGATTAAACACACCTCAGAGAGCTGTTTTGCTGGGAGAGCACTCAGCCTCTCAGCTCCCGCTGTTTCCCCTCCGAGGGAACCGAGCAACCGAACTCTTTTATCCTCAGCAGCGCCCAGGGTAGAACCAGCTCCTCACCCTTCAGAGAGAGGGAGAAAGAGCCGCGCCCTCAGCCCTCATGGGAAAAGAACCCTCAACCCTGGCCCTCACCCGGGGCAGAGCCCTCAGCCCTCACGGGGGCAGAGCCCTCAACCCTAGCTAGCCCTCACCCGGGACAGAGCCCTCAGCACTCATGAGGGGCAGAGCCGTTCCCGCCCCTTACCCGGGCAGTGCCTTCACGGGGGGCAGAGCCCACAACCCTAACCCTCACCCGGGCACTGCCCTCAACCCTCATGAGGGGCAGAGCCCTCAACCCTAACCCTCATGGGGGGCAGAGCCCTCAACCCTAACCCTCATGGGGGGCAGAGCCCTCAACCCTAGCCCTCACCCGGGACAGAGCCCTCAACCCTCATGAGGGGCAGAGCCCTCAACCCTAGCCCTCACCCGGGACAGAGCCCTCAACCCTCATGAGGGGCAGAGCCCTCAACCCTAACCCTCACCCGGGCACTGCCCTCAACCCTCATGAGGGGCAGAGCCCACAACCCTAGCCCTCATGGGGAGCAGAACCGTTCCCGCCCCTTACCCGGGCAGTGCCCTCATGAGGGACAGAGCCCTCACCCGGGCAGTGCCCTAGCCCTCATCCGGACAGAGCCCTCAGCCCTCATCCGGACAGAGCCCACAGCCCTAGCCCTCACCAGGGCAGAGCCCTCAGCTCTCATGAGGGGGCAGAGCCCACAGCCCTAGCCCTCACCCGGGAGGGGCAGAGCCCACAACCTTAGCCCTCACCAGGGCAGAGCCCTCGTCCCTCAGCCGGGCAGAGCCGTTCCCGCCCCCTCCAGAGAGCCGCCCGGCCTCCCGTGAGGCGGGGCCGCCCTTTCCGCCGTGGCTTTCCGGTGATGGCGGCGGGAGGCAGCGACCCGCGGACGGCAGATGTGGAGGAGGACGCCTCGCAGCTCGTCTTCCCCAAAGGTGCGAGCGGGGCCGGCGAGGAGCCCGGCGTCGGGGCTCGGGTGGGGGTTGGAGGCGGCAGCGGTCGCCTGTGAGGGTACGAGCCTCGCCGAGCGGCTCCTTGGACCGGAGCGCTGCTCAGCGCCCCTCCAGCAGCTCCTAAGCAACGAGTGTTAAAAATCAGGATAATAAATGATTTATATATATTTAAGGATCTCATGATTGCTAGGATATGGCGGTTCTTAGGTGGGCCACTACGTGTGTATAGGGTATTTTAAAAATAATTTTAAAAATCTTGTCAGGTTGTAGTGAAAAAGTTAGTGTTTTTTGATATAAGCTTTTTCAGTGATGTTTGTTGACACAGGAGTTCTTCCCTATGAGGGTGAGCAGGCCCTGGCACAGGGTGCCCAGAGAAGATGTGGCTGCATCCCTGGAAGTGTCCAAGGACAGGCTGGACAGGGTTTGGAGGAAGCTGGGATAGTGGAAGGTGTCCCTGCCCATGGCAGGGATGGGACTGGATGGGCTTTGAGGTCCCTTCCAACCTAAGCAGTTTTGGAAATCTGTGAACATTGCTGCAGTTAGGAAACCAGCTGTCCAGATCCAGAATTAGTAACTATGGACATTTATTATCTGTGTATTTTTTTTTTCAGAAAATAAATTTAGTATAAATTCTAGAAATGTATTTGCACATCAGAGCCACCCTAAAAAAAAAAAAAAATAAGGGGGGGGAAAATGGACACTATGCTGCATTGCTGAGTTATGAAAAATAGGGAAGTTCTGAAAGACTTTTTTTAATGGTAAAATCTCATGTTTAGCCCAGGCTGATTTATTGCTCAGTGCAAAATAAGGGTTGCCGGCCCCTGTCTAGCAGTCCCAGTATCTGCTTGAATAAAACAGTGCTGTCGGGCACTCTGGGATGCAGCCTCTGACCCTGTTGCTTTGAACAGCTCATACTGTGATGTTGACAGATGTTATTGGAGTACATACAATGGTTACAGTGATGATGAATGAATTCACAGTTGGCTAAAGGGGGGGAGAATTTTTAAAGATTGGTGAATTTTTTTTTTCTGATAATAAAATTTCAGTAGGTCAATTAACTTTTCAAGCAAATGAAGCCTTTTTAAAAACATTCAACAGCATTCATATTTACTTCAAGAGCTCAGAGACTTCTGAAGACTGTGGCATCACTTCTGAATTGTGGAGTTTTAGAGTTCTAGATATTTTTTTCTGTATCAAGTCATGCATTACTTCTGCCAGAATTGGGTGAAGAAAACATACTGCACAAGTATGAAAAAATCTGAATGTTAGGGCTGCAAATGTAAAATATATGGTCAAAAAGACAAACACCTTGGACTGTCACCTAAGTTGTAATTTTTATCAGTTTTCAGTATGAAATGCTGCCCAGTCATTGGTGAGAGGTCTCACACAACTGCCATGAAGGACATTTTCACTTCTTTATTAGCCAGATCTAAATTACATACAAAACTTGTGCAATTCCCCTTTTCCAAACACCTTTCTCCACGCTGGCATTCCCTCATTCCTCCTGCAGAATTTGAAACTGCGGAAACTCTGCTGAATTCCGAGGTGCACATGTTGCTGGAGCACCGCAAGCAGCAGAACGAGAGCGCGGAGGATGAGCAGGAGCTGTCAGAAGTCTTCATGAAGACCTTGAACTACACAGCGCGCTTCAGCCGCTTCAAAAACCGCGAAACCATCGCCAGCGTGCGCAGGTGAGCGGCAAGGTCGGCGTGCGGCAAACGCTGTGTTACAGACCTGGATCCCTCATATTCGTCCTGCTTTACAAAAGTGTAGTATCCCATGAACTCTCTCCCCTTGGTCAATCCCCAAGTCCCCAGCCCTGGAAACATCAGTAGCACTTACCATGGAGTTAGCCCTCCTGGGGGAAAAACAGACTCCCAAATGGACCTCGGTGTCGCAACTTCCTCTGGTTTCTCCTTCCCCTGTCTCCTCGCTGGCTTGGCCTCCCTGGTGGCCACCCCTCTTTCCCCGGAGCCCAGCCCTTAGCTCCGTCTCTCACTCCTTCCCCTTCTGGAGCTGCCTGCTCCAGGTGGTTCCTTGTCTTTCTAGCCGGGTTTCCCTTCAGCTACTGTGTTACTCCGCTGGAGTAAAACCTTGCAATAGAGCCTTTCTTGCTTCTGTTGCTGAGCCAGTTGCAGTGAGTGTTGAGTGGAGGTTTGACTGCCTTGCCTGAATGTTAACTCAACTTGCTTTTCCACAGGAGAGGTTTGTTGGGGACAAGAAATAAGCAGCAGCACCTACCATTCTAACACCTGCATTTTTTAGCAAAAGTACATCTTAGTGGTTGAGTGATTTGTTCTTTAATTGAGTCTTTTTTTTTTCCTAACGAGGCAAGAAGTGGAGGGTTATGCTTTGTCCAGGTCAAGCTTTCTGAGGTGCTTTGTTTTCAGAATTTCACTGACAGCTGATTGCATTAAACGGGAGGATTTTCTAGACTTTGCAGAATAATTCAGGGGAAGTGGAGTTAGCAGATAGGATTTTATTTTTTCCTCTGTGCATTTATATAATTTGTCTTTTCTCCTGAAAAAAAATTACTTCAGTGCCAAAACCAGTGTGCAAAAAGATAAACATTTGCTTCAGTTTAAGCCCCTTTATATTTCTGTCTTGTAATTCCATCAAATTGTTGTGTTCCCTTACAGCTTACTGCTGCAGAAGAAGCTCCATAAGTTTGAGCTGGCATGTTTGGCTAACTTGTGTCCTGAGACAGCCGAGGAAGCAAAAGCTCTGATTCCTAGGTAAGCACTTCCATATTGTACGAGACCTGCTGTATACTTCCCTGTGACCTAAAGCCAGCCACGCCCTGGTACCCTCTCTTCACCCTCTCTTCAATCCAGCTCCCTTGGTGGGAGAGCATTTGGTTTTGGTCTTTCTTTCCCTGATCTGACAGCAACACACTTTGTAGATGTCCCTAATGCACTTCCGAGAGCTTTTACTGGATCAAGTGTAAACCTCTTAAACTTGGGTTCTTAGCTGGCTGTGTTTGTGTTCCTTACAGTTTTTTCTGTTGCAGCAAATAAACCGTTTTGTGGATAACGTAGGGGAGAGCAGTAGCTTCTTCATGTCTTGATTGGTTACCTCATGGCCTGAGATAGAGGGAATGAAACCTTAATCTGAATTACAGTTTCTTCCTTATTTGTCATTATATAAAAGGGAAGGCTTTGGGATGACTTAATTGTGGGCTCCCAGTACCTGGAAAGAGCGTACAAGAAAGATGGAAAGATACTTTTTACAAGAGTAGTGACAGGATGAGGGAATGGTTTCAACTGGGAGTAGATTTAAATTAGATACCAGGGAGCAATTCATCCCTGTGAGGGAGGTGAGCCATTGGCAGAAGGTGCTCAGAGAGGCTCTGGTTGCTCCTGGATCCCTGGAGTTGTCCAAGGCCAGGCTGGATGGGGCTCTGAACAACCTGGTCTAGTGCAAGGTGTCCCTATCCATGGCAGGGGGTTGGAATGAGATGATCTTCAAGGTCCCTTCCAACCCAAACCATTCCATGATTTTATGTTAAGATTTCATAGCAAGAATGGACTGGCTTGTGAGCATGCAGCTACGTGGACTTCATTTAGAGGTATGCTTACACCTGCCTTGCCTTTTTTGAAAACACATTTTGAAATTACTCAGCAGAAGATTCTGGGAAGAAAGGAGTTTTGTCATGTAAAGAAGAAGCAGTGCATAGGGATTAGAGACTCTTCTTACAGTGATGTTACAGGTGGTTCCTGGTGGTCACACAGGTGGGTGATGGTGTGTTGAGACAGACAGGAGAGAGTTATGGCTGAAGTGAATCAAGGGAGAGAGGTCATTTCTGAAACATTTAATGTCTCCGTATTGCTCTTACCTTGCAGCCTGGAGGGCCGGTTTGAAGATGAAGAATTACAACAGATTCTCGACGACATTCAGACTAAACGCAGCTTCCAGTATTAAGGTTAACCCTCGGCCCCTTTATCTGAGCAGAAAAACCTGAGGACAGAGCTGGGCCTGACCTGGGCTGTTTCTCAGCCCTCTGGGTCAGTCCAGCTCCCAGCTGAGCGAGGGTGGTGGTGGATGCAGGGTGCCCCAGTGCTGTGTTGCCACAGGTGCATTCAGATCAGCGTTGTCCTTTTGGTTTGTTCCATGTATATGTGGGCAAGGACCCCCTGAATTGTGCGAGCAAAGAACCTGAAAAGCCTTTTCCCAGTGGCTCAAGTATTTGTTTCTTCCCTAATTCCTCTCCCCAGGTTGTAAATTTTCAACGTTTTTTGGTTTTGGCAGAAATGTAGATGTGATTCTGTGTTTTTTAGGAACTTCTAAAGGATGCAGAAACTTGTTCTTGGTTCTCAGAAGGTTCAGTGATGAGCAGCATCAATATCTGTGGTGGTTTTTGTTTGTTTTATTGTTTGATCAGGACAGTGAATTTTTACAGCTTCAATATTTTTCTATTATTGTTTTGTGTAAATTAAAAGATATTTTTAGTTAAAGTTGTGTATTTTATAAACATTAGGTACATATTATGATTTTATTAATGAGGAGCTTTTTAATGGATAGATCCTGGAGATCTGGGGACTCCAAGAGTGTAATAACCCCAGTGCAGTTTAGGACAGATCAGGGGTGTGACTACAATCACAGTTAGAAAGCGCTGAGGCAGCATTTCCTCTCTGCTCCCCTGTTCTGTGCCAAGTGATTGCACACACCCAATCTGTATCCTGCTACAGAAAGAACAAGGTGAAGAAACCAAATAATTTTGATGTTAACGGAGCCAGGTATCCACGCCCAGAGGGATGGACTCCTTATAACTGCCGTAACACTGAGATGAAACCAAACCATAAATAATGGGACACAGTGGAGGGCTGGCTGCTGGTGCAGCCTGTGGGGATCACACACCCAGTGCTACCAGAGCTCAGCTGCTGCGAGATTCAGATTGTTAGCTTTTGTTTGAAAGGAATGTTCTTTTGTGTAGGATAGACTTCTTCAACAAGCCCTTTCAAGTCTTGTAATTTTACCACCACACCTGAAAGGAGGAAAATTCTGCAGGAAAAATGTTGGGAGAAAGAGGCAGTGTTGTGTTCTCAACATAAAAGCGTTGTTATCTTACTGCAGGAGTCCCATACCTGCTCGGTGATTTCTCATGGGTAGTTCTTCTCAACACTGCTCCTTCTTCTTCAAAGCCCAGACAGCAACTGACTCTAGGTCCCCGTTCTCCCTGTCTTACAGGACTGTTCTTCCTTATTGGTTACAGCTGTGAGCCAAGCCTGTTTCTGATCTGGGATAATTGGCCTGGCTGCAACTCTCTGGGGGTAAAACTGCTTTTTACACATTTCTTATACTCTATTCCCACCACAAGGCAGACAGATTATTAAGACATTAAGTATTAAAACATTAAGTATTAAGACACTATTTGTGATGATAAGCAATAGTCTCACTGATCTTGCAAAAAGGAGAGAAATAAAGTATTATTTCGGGTCTTTCTAGAAATGTAATGTTGCTGCTGTGCTGAGAGGCTGTACTGGTGTGTGACAGCTGTCTGGGCTCACCTCACCAGGAGCACAGTACTTCAGACAGATTTGTGAATGAGCTGGGGTGGCAGTGGCTCCTCCAAGCCTATAAACCACACACGCAACTTTACCACGCTCACAATAATTACAATTGAGGAAGTAAAACCAATGTGGCAAATCTTTATTTTATAAAGCTTAGTGCCCCCTTTGGATACAGCATATGCTTCCCAGAAGCTGCTCCTGCTGAACTGGGTTTGTTCTGTAAAATGTTTCTGTTCAAGCAGCTTTAAGACATTTTCATCTAAACACACAGACTCTTAGGTCTTAATCACAGCTAATTCAGGGAAAAAAGCCATTCTGCACCTCTCCATCTACACTCGTGTTACTACCTGATGACGCCTTCGTAAGCACCCTTAAGACTACCAAGGAGTGTAAGAGACCTAGGGATCTGTAAATGATCTCAGGAGTTTGCACTATCCTACACAAACAGATTATTATGAACCTTGAGATTAGTAGGTTTCGCTTGTGCTTTGGAGCCCGGTAACGGGGACAGACAATGGAATCGCGGAATCGATTAGGTTGGAAAAGACCTCTGAGATCGAGTCCAACCTCTGAGCGAACACCACCCTGTCAACCAGACCATGGCGCCGAGTGCCACCTCCAGTCTTTCCTTAACCACCTCCAGAGACGGTGACCCCACCGCCTCCCTGGGCAGCCCATTCCGAAGGTATTTCTGGGAGCCCCGGCAGGCGCAGTGTCTTGTAGCGCCGGGGCGTTTGGTGAGCGTGAGAGAGCTAACACGGGGCAGCGCGCAACGCAGCTGTGCGCGGAAGCAATTATCGCTCTGGCCGCCGGCAGAGCCTCTTTTGGTAAGCTGGAGCCGGCTGGCCCGAGGTCCCGGGAGTGTCCGGGGGCAGATCCCAGCCCAACGGGTCCCGGGAGTGTCCGGGGCAGATCCCGGCCCAGCGGCTCCCGGGAGTGTCCGGGGGCAGATCCCGGCCCAACGGGTCCCGGGAGTGTCCGGAGGCGGGTCCCGGCCCAGCGGGTCCCGGGAGTGTCCGGAGGCGGGTCCCGGCCCAACGGGTCCCGGGAGTGTCCGGGGCAGATCCCGGCCCAGCGGGTCCCGGGAGTGTCCGGGCCCGGGTCCCGGCCCGGCGCCCATGGGGGACCCTCAGCGCCCCCTGTGTCCCCGCCCCACGCGGGACGGCCCCGCCGGGCACTCTGCGCATGCGCGCAGCTCCGCGCGCTCTCGCCCTGTGATTGGTGCGCCGGCCAGGTCGTCTCGCGAAAGCGGCGCGCGCCCCGCCCCACCCCAAGTGCGCACGCGCGTTGCCGCCCGAGGCCCTTCAGGCGCGGCGCCCCCGCCCGCGCGCCCTGGCGTAGTGCGCGTGCGCACGGGCGTGGGGCGCGTGCGCTGCTGGCGGGGGAGGCGGAGGGAAGATGGCGGGCGGCCGCGGGTCGTGAGGCGGCGGCGGCGGCGGAGTTTGCCGGAGCCAGGAGGACGAGGCGGGCGGCGAGGTGTCGGTGGGGCGCGGAGTCCCGGTACGAGAGGTTGGCTGGGCGGTGAGTGCGGCTCAGTGCTGGGCGGGGCGGGGGAGCAGCCGGGGAAGCGAGGCCGCCTCCGCCATTTTTAGGCCGCGGCCCTGGAGCGGCGCGGCCGGGGCAGAGTGGGGGCCGCCGGCGGGAGCAGGGGATCCCCCGGCCGGGGCGCCCTGGGCCGTGGCGAGAGCCGAGCTGGGGCCCGGTGCCGCGGCCGGGCCCCGTGGCGGCGTGTGCTCGAGGGCCGGGCCTGGAAGCGGACAGCGGGGCCCCTGTCCTCTTCACTGCACAGGTGTCTGTCGGTGGCTTCGCCCCAGTCTCTCAATCCCGGCTTTTTCTACTTCTTTTAATGTTATTATTTCTTAATATTATTCTCCTCTCCGCCTTGGGTCCGAGTGGAGATCGGGTTGTGACTGCTTTGAAAATAGTTTTGGCCATTATGAACCGTGTTAGATACCTCGAAGTTTTTACTTATGTGGTTTTTTTTTTTACCTGGGTAATCCTCTGTGTATTAAGGAGAGAGAAGAAAAGGCCACAGTCGTAGAATACTAGTTAGGTTAGTATTCAGGCTTCTCAGTTGCCAAGTGAGATAACTGCATTTGCCATTAAAGAGGGGTTTTAGTTCTGTAGGACTAATAGATATTGGTAAAAGAATGGGAAACTATTATTTTCAGTTTTCGTACGGATCCCGGGAGGGCTGTTGCTCACGGTTGTTACTGTGGAGCAGCGCTGTTGTTGGAGTATGTTCCCTGCCGTGTGATGAACACAGCCGTGTGCAGCAGACACTGGCGCTGGCATGGTGGAGGGGCTGGTGATCGTGCGGTGTCACATTCCACTGGTCGAGACTCATCAGCCTGTGCACGGGTGGCAAACCTAGGGGACGTGTTCAACTTGAAAAAAATAGCTCAGCAGTTTTCCCTTGGAGAGAGCTCGTTAAATTTCCTGCCTCCTTAGAGGTGTGTGTTATTTCTCTCGTGCTGATAGTTATCTTCTTGGCTATGAGTAAGTAGCTGTATAGTCTCAAACACAGTATTGTTTAATATCAGCAGTTGCTTAAACACATCTGTCTGACAGAGCTGTCATAGGTAAGTAGTTCTGTGCTGTACGAGTCTTGTGCTTCATTGTATCCTTGCGTGCAGTTTGTGGGTACTATTTGGGAATCTTTTTCTCTGTAGGCAGTAATCCCTCATCCTTCTTGCAGCATATTTTTATTCTTTTATGCCTAACTCAATGCTCTAACTTTTCTGCTTAACTTATGCTTTGTCCTTTTCTTTGAGAGAGGCAATATTGCATGCCAAAGAGTTTATAGTGTGCAAAAAGTGTTGTGCCAAAACACTCCAGGGCTCCCTGCTCCTAAGTTCTTTTCCAAGTAAACTGACACTTAAAGCTCAGTGATGTGCTGTGATATTCTGCCATTATCTTACTCTGAGGATATATAATTATATATAATATATATGTAATCTGATTCTTAACATCTTGTTCACTTGTGTTGTAATAGTTCTAATGAGAAGATCTGAAAATATAGATACTAAAAATAGATTAAAGTATGGAAAGATTCGGGGGAGGGAAAAAACCCTTAGAGCTGCAGAGAATGTTAGGTGTGAGTAACTACTCATAGAGCTTTAAAACCTTTTGACCTAAATATCAGTCACTGCAAACAGGGACAGCCATTCCCTGCTGTCTGAAGTGCTGGTCCTCCACTGAACCCTTGGAGCAGTAAATACTGGACTGTTTGGACTGTTGGAATTGAAAATTTCTCATCAGTTTTGTCTTCGTGATATCAGCACAGAAAGTAAAAGCCTAATAATCGTGAACTGTGCTTGAGATAGAGGTGCTAGGAACGGCTCCTTTTGCTGCAGCACAGACCTTGGTCTGAGGAGGGGATAAGAAGTCTCCTGTTTTGCTCCCATCCTAGCAGAGGAGTCTTCTGACTCACCTGGAAAACCACTCATGGGGAAGACATTAGGCTGAGGAACCATATGCAAGGAATACGGTCTAGCCTGTACTGGGATGATTCCATGCAAAATATTTCATTTTGTGCATCTGCTAGCCAGATATCTGGGGAATTTCAGGAGTTGGTTCAGTAACTCTGGAAATGAGAATTGTTTTGGCCTTGCTCAGATAGAGGTTATAGTTTAGAAAACTACTTGTGAAAACAAGCCGGAAGCTATCGGCACTGTGTTTGTGAATTTTACAGAATTTCCTCTTTATTTGCCATGTTTACATTCCTGACCCTGGATCGTTATGTTAACAAAGGTGAAAATGCAGACATGCAGGCCCGGGTGGTGTGGCTAATACAGACACTGGGCACTGTCAGAGCATGGTGGGGGGGGGAGGTGTGCCAAGGGCCTTTCAAAAGATTAAAACTTTAAGATAACCTTGGGTTTTGCTTCTTATCATAGAAAATATCTGAAGGTAAGAGCAGAGAAGTAGAGTTTTTGATAGCTAACTGGTTTTGATTTGTGTTTTGCTGGTAATTTCACTTCAGTTTGGAGCATCCACTGTCCTTTATTTTCCAAATGGTGCTAAACTTCCTAGCAATCCATTCTTGCTCACTAGTAAAGCTACTCAGCATTTCATAATGTCACTTCTGGTTCAGCCTGCTCTCCACACCGGGGCTGGGTGTCCCAGGCATGCTGTTGTGAAACCTGGAATGGGGATTGAAGGGTATGTTTAGCAGGAAAGCAGCGAGCTGGTTCCTCTGGTGTGCTAATAGCACTTTTGCTAACAGTTTGCTGCCGAGGCAGTGAGTTTGCAGTGATTCCTCTCCTGCCTGGGGCTGTGCAGTCATCAGGAGTTCAGTCTGTGTGTGGAGGGATCCTGGAGACCGAGTTACTCGGGGCTGTGAGCCTCAGTTCGCTGATTCTGCTCCTGTTCTACTGCTTTCACTCACTGGGGCTTCATCACATTTTCTCTCACCAGTGGAAGCAGAGACTCTCTACAGTATTGCTCATCGCTGTTTTCTAACCCTGATAAAGCTTGTGTTGTTCCAAACAATTGCATATAAGTGTTCTTACACATATAGATAGAACATTAAAAAAAAGTATGAGCAATTTTTCACATTCTTTACACACAAATGAAAACATTTCTTTCTCTTATGTAATGCATCAAGTAACCCTGGTACATTTTTTTTCTGTCAGTAAGAGAGTTAGAACTTTATATTCAACTTCATTTTTCCTTTAAATAGGGATTTTTTCCATACATTGATGTTAAATCTGAACACTTTCAATCTTCTGTTCAGTTTGTTGGTTGATTTTGATGCAAAGAACAATAACATGCCATATGAGCTCTTTGGTGCTATTTAATTAGTCTTCTGTATAATGAAGTATATTGGTTAAAAATTCTATTAACTTTTGGAGCTTTGAAAATATTATCAGCGTAGTTGTAAATTTTATTTAACTATAATTTTAGGTAATTTAAAGTAATTAAAATTATGGTATTCTTCTGCCTGTCCAGAAGTTGGTGCAGTGGTGCAGGTGACTGCACAGGGGGACCCTTTCTATGTGCAGAAATTGGATGTTTGTGTTTAGTCTGGGTCACTTTTGTGTTTTGGCCTGGATGTTAAACATCCAGGGTTCTGGAGCCAGTGAGGTGGGAAAGAGGAGGTGATGGCAAATCCCTGTCTCTGCCATGGCTCTGACTTGGGCTGCACTGGGTGATGGTGAGCCTGAGGAGAGGCAGCGTGCGCTGACAGATCAGCTCTTATTTAATCACATCCCTGAAATGATGGTCATGTCTGCAGTACCAAGGTTTCATCCAAAGCACTTGGTCACAAAGCTTGGAGTTTCGGTGGCTCTTGGTCACTCACCTGTGACTTTATCCAAAAGTGAGTGCCATGAAGCTCAGCACGATAGTCTGACAGGATCGGCCAAAAGCAGTTTCGCCATTTGAACAATGGATTTGTTGGCACTGATCAGTTCATTATAATAATGTTTAAATAATTCAGCATGAGCACACGGGTACATGAATTAATCCAAGTTTCTGCAGTTTATGCATTTGAGGATTCCTTTGAATCATTATCCCAAATCCAAAAGAAACATTATAAAAAAGAATATGTTAATGTGTCTTTTTTTAAAGAAGCCAGAGACTGGATAACAAGGAGCCTTTAGTAGTTTTGTCTGGCATGGTTTTGTGTTCATGTGCAGTTCTGGCAGCACAGTGACTTGTATTTTATTTACTGTGGTCAAGGGAGTATTCAGCTGCAGTTTTGGGTTTGACAGGAGCTGGTTAGGCAGCAGCACAGCTCCAGCTAATGAAGTGCTGGATTTACAGCCTGAAGGCTGGGAACCTGTGCAGTAATCTGGCACGGCATTGCCCAGTGTGATGTCTGCTTGCCCTGTTTCTGCTCCTTTGGTTTTCCTGCTGGTCAGTGGAGTCATTCCCTGGCACTCTCAGTAGCCAGCTGCCTGCCAGGCTGCTCTGAGTTTTGACCAATGTTGGCTAAAATGGTCTCGTGACACTGAGCAGCTCTTCAGGTGCGTGTCCAGTGTGGCCATCAGATGTTTGTGTTGGCTTGAAGGAAGGGTCATGGGAGGGAGTGCACAGCTGGGCTCGAGCCAGGGCTGCTTTGGTTTTGGTCTCAGCAGTTTCAGTTTGGATTTGGGTCAGCTCAGCAGTGCAGTGCTGGAGTTCCCTCAGTAGCTATGGCTGCGCTTGGGTTGTGTGGTCACAAAAGAGCAACCACTCTACCCTTGTCCTCCTTCCCCCATCAGTAGAAATCACCACTTACCTTTGAAAAGTTCTTCCTTTGGGCCATGTTTGTAAGCAAACCATTGCACCTCTTTGCAGAGGCTGGTGAAATGTTGTGGGTGTACCACAAGAAAAGTTTGGGACTGTGCAGAGCTGCAGGGAGGAGGAGTGCACACTGAATATGTTTATTCTGCAATGTTTGCACTGTTTCTCAATTACAGAGTTCGGAGCTAAAGTCATGCTAGAATCAGTCATCAAACTATATTTTACAGTCTTTTTGTATGGATGAATGCAAATATTTTGGTCTCCGTAGGAAATCTCAACCTAACAAATGAAGTAGCTCTTTCTCGTAACATCCTTGTAGACTCCTAGCTGATCGATATAAGCCACAGCTGCCAAGCTTTCTATGAAAATACTGACCTAGAACTGGTGATTAATGTGCTCCTTTTGACAGGAAAACTTGCTGGTATTCTCAAGGCAGGAGAGAAGAAGTAGGAAAGAAATGCTAAGGGATTTTAGACTTTTGGAGAACTCCAGCCTTCAAAACTGAAGCTCTCTGGTGATGCAGTGTTCTACTGAATTGTCATTTTCATGGGGAGAGGGATGACTTTTGTATTTAGGGAGAATCTGACACTGAACCCTTTCTCCTTGAAATGCTTTGTGTGAGCTTGACTTTACTGAGAAATGTATTGATACAGAAGGTTTTATTGAACTCTGCTAAATGATAAAAGCAAAGGCTGTTTACCAAAGAATTTAAAAGTGGGCTTTTTTACGAGTTTATATACACACACACACACACATATATACATAACCATATATAGGCATTTGCAGGACTCATAATCCACAAGTGAAGATCAGAAAACATATTCCTGGAATAAACTGGCTCTGTGATTTCAGTCATAAGAAAGTGCATTTGTAATTTATTTCCAGTTGTATGAGATGTGTATACATCACCCATCAGTTTAGAAAGTGTTCTAGTATTGAAAGTTTCTTGTTAAGGAGAAATACCTATGTTGGTTATGTTTGAAAATAGGTGAAAATTTCTGACAAAGCTTAGGACTGCTCAAGTGATATCTATAATTTTATACACTGGGAGCTTGAAGCTACAATAAACAGCACTGTTTGTTTGGTTTGGGGTTTTTTTTGCCATTGTAGGTTTGTTCCTCATGGGATTGAACAGTTTCCAGCCTAACCATGAGCAAACAGGGGTTATGCATTAATCTTCCACACCGTACTGTGGCAAAGGAATAGTTTGCATATGTGCTAGGCTTTCATATCTTAACTGAAGGAGACAGTGAGAAGCTACAGTTCTGAAGATCTTCACGGAAATAATCTGCAGTCACAACTTTATTTGATCAAAATAGTTTTATAAGTGCTGTTTTCTTTGCTGTTTCCTTGATTTAGCAGGTGTTCGATCAGATTTGTTGGGTTTTTTGTTTTTAACTCCTTAGCTTCAACAGTGAGATAAAAATGGGGAGCATTGATAATTAGCAGGGTTCATCAGCCGTGTTTAGCAGCATTGTGTGATTCCATAATGTTTGAATTGTTTGCTGCAATTCCACTACATTTGCTAATGATGTCTCTTCATCAGCTGAGTCTAGGCATAACAACTGTAGGTATTAATTTGCATATTTTGCTATAAACATAGTTGCTAATTTAGCTACTCTGCTGTTGGGGCAGATAACAAATTTCTGTCTTGGATGAGTATGTGTGCATCTGCTACATCTTTTTATGAAAAGATAGTAAAAAATCCCTTAAAAATCTTGGATATTGTGAAGAAAACACTGTAGGGTAGTATGTTATAGGCTGTTTATTCTGCAGTGAGGATGTAGGGTTGTTTAATCTCTTCTTTTCTCACACTGAATACATGAGGTGTGTGAATAACCTTGAGGTGCCCAGAAGATGAGGGCTCTGGTGCACAGTCTCCCCCTCTGGATGCAGGTTAGGGTGTGGACGTCAGTGGTGAATGGATTTTACCATTAAAATATGCAGTGAAATAAGAAATTCTTTTATCTTGGAGTTTCTACTGAGATATAAAATCTCTTTTTGGTGTGAGAAGCAGAAAAGGGATCTTTGAAATACAGTTAATAACTGCTGAAAAAGATGGCTTTTAGTTGTTTCTTGGGGTTTTTTTTAACCTTCTTACACTTCTCACCGTATAAAAGCACACTTTTTCACATGATCACACATGATAGCACTGTCACCCTGCCCCCTGCTACTCCTTCCACACTTCTATTGTGTAATTATAGAAAATTAAGACACTCTTGTCTTTATTTGGCCCAGAAACTGGAATGGCAAACAACATTGTTTTGTCAGAAGATGGGCCTGGGTAACATTAAAGGGGGCAGAGAGGGGCTGGGAGTGAGCATTCCTGGGGTCATGAAGTAAAGATTTTCTTAATTCTATTGGTATTTGCAGTTTCTCTTCTCTGCAAAAGCAAATGTTGCAAGAGTTCTGGGTATGTTTGGTAATCATTTAACAGATGAAGGTTGTGAAAAGTAAATCTTTGTAACATGTTACTACTCTTCATAATTGCCAGATTTTTCTAAAAAGGCTTAGGTGTCTTGTCAGCATTGAATTTGCAACTCTTTGGGTCTCAGATACTCAACTGTGTTTATTATATTAAAATGTATGTTTTTGTTCCATAGTGTGAATGAGGACAAGGAAACTCTTGCTAAATTACATGAACTTTTTTTCTTAATCATCAGAATTTCAGGTGGTTGTGCCTGAAGCAAAGACAATTTGCTGTGTTTCCTGTTTCAGTTTTGCCCTGCAAACTGCCATAGTCCTTCTGGTCCTTTTCCCTTCCTTCCCTTCCTGATAATAAATGTCGCAATACAACATGAAATGACGACACGGATACTGCTGCTCTCCAGGTGAACAAAAAAGAGGGACCTTTATTTTCTGACTCCAACATTTATAGTTTTCTAAAAGTGACAGTGGATTGGAGGGTGACAGTGCCACCTCTCCAATGACACTGGACAGACTAAGAGTCCATCAATTCTCTCTTCCTCCATGAAAGAATGCAAAACATAAGTTATTTACAGAATTGTGTGTGAGAAAGTTTGTTACAAGAATGCAAACATCAGAAGGCTTAGCAAAGTCTTAAAAAATTAGGGTGACATCTAAAGTCCTCTGAAGAATTTTTTTGGAGAATTTCTTGTCACTCTTTCTCCTCCTCTTCTCTGTCCCTGTCCATCCCCTTATGTACCTGAGTCAGGAGGGACTTGAGGAATGGCTCAGCAGAATCACCTGGAAACGAGCAGTGGGACCTGCAGAGCTCTCCGTGGGCAGGCAGAGCCTGCTGGGTTTGTAGGAGCTGCAGAATGACTGGCTGCTCCCAGAGCAGCCCAGAGAGCTTCAGGCAGTGGACAGGAAGCAGCAGCGTTCTCCTCACAAGGAAGAGCAGCTGCTTCTGGAATGAAACTGGGAGGAGCATTCACACAGATTCTGCTTTGACTGTTTTGTTCACTAAGTTTTGAGATTATAACCAGCTGAAGGGGGTCTTGATATTTAGGATTAGCAAGGATGACAGGCTTTTCTTTTCTTTTAAACTACTTTCCATAAGTCAGGTTTTTTGTTGTCTGTCGTAGCACGTTTATGTGTTTTAAACATCACTCCTAAAATTTTTGTTTCCTGACAAAGTAGCAGCTCCAAGGTAAGGCAGCATCAGTAATCACTTCAGCATGAAAATCAAGCTGTGAGTCTTCAGCTAGGTAAGATGAATTGTTATCTCAGGAACTCCCAATAAAAAACTGTTTAGGTTATAATGCACCTCTTGAGAAATACTAAGCAGCAGTTGAAACAAAGGGGTATTTGGGGAGTTTAGAGGCAGGGAAAATGTTCTATTAAAAAAGTTACTGTGAGTTAACTTTAAGATAAAACCAAGGTATCCAGTTGGTAACAGTAAAATCATGGCAGCAAACCAAATCCTGTCAGTCTTCTAGCTGAGGTGCAGTCTGTGGCTGCTTCCGTGTTTTGAAATACAGCTCAAGAAACTTTAGCTCACAGAAGTTGCTGCTTTGAGGTGCAGAAAGGCAAAGATTCCAGGCTGTTGCACTCATGAAAGCAGTTTTCTGTACTGGAGCCAGAGAGGTGAAGCAGGAGCTGTCTGAGTCCTGTGGAATGGAGTATTTTGAGGGTTTTTTATAATGTATGTAAGCACATGATCTCCTGTAAATATGTCTGCTCTGGAATGAGTCAAGGATTCAGCCTGAGCATAAAATAAGGAACATTTGTGGTTTGATTATGAGATATTTGTTGAGTACTAGAAATCCAGAATTTGAAGGAAGTGTTTAAAGAAGGTGTTGAAGTGTGCAGTAGCTTACATGCAGCTAAGCAGGCACAGCTGTTGAAGCTTTTCTCTCTGTAACAAAGAGCTCCAGACTGCCTATTTGAAGGTGCTCTCCTTTGGGATTTTAGGTAGCTCCACTTGCTGAAAGTTTGCTCTCCTGTTTCAGAAGTTCTTGAACATTGTGTGTTTTTATGTGAAACTTAAAGGTGTAGGCCCTTTTTGTCTGTTAAATACCAGCACTCTTTTTCCTGCAGGGAGTAAACCCTTTAAATCCAAAACTGCATCAGTATAATCCCATTTTGCCATGTTGCATGTTCTGTCCTTTTACACTCTATACAGTGGTGAATATATTCAGGTTCTGTTGAAAATCCACAGGTTTGAGCTTCGTGGTGAATCTGGGCATTGTGAAGCTACAGAACTGAAGTTGAAGGGGAAAAAAAGTGCTGCTGCATTTTAGGTTTTTGGTCATGCCAGTGAGATTTTGGACTATGCATAAAACAAAAAGCTGAACAGATCTGTTAGCCTGTTGGGCAGAGTAGTTTGTTGTGACTTAGACAATTAATAATTGAAGTATATTTCTGCAATTTTAATAAAAAATTATAATTAATTATTTTTTTACATTTTCTGTTGGAACACAATGACTGGAATGGGGAAAACTGCTAAATTCTTTCCCTTGATTTGCTTGGTCAGAATTTAAACCCCATTTCTAGGAAAGTTTGGTTCACAAATAAAACACAATAGGGAATGGTTGCAGATGTGTGTTGGGAGCAGAGCAGCAGAGGCCAGGGAAAAAGTGCTTGCTGCAGAGAATAGGGATGTTGCATAATAGCAGTGTTGTATAACACAGGGCAGTATTTCTGCCTTGAGTTTGTTGATTTGCTGTATTATTGATCTCCAGCACCTGTAGATAATTAAGGAGTCTCTCAAATTTTAAGAATTGTTTTGATTTTAAGTTTAAACTTCCTGTGCTCACATCTGCATGCCTCGTAGAAAATCTTTTGAGATGTGCATATAAAAAAGCACAAAAATGCATGCTGCAGTGCCTTTACATAACTCACAAGTGGGAATAATATTTTAAAATATTCAGAGGTCAAGAACCTTACACATTTTTTTTTACTGTTACAGATCTGCTTTTGACTAAAAGGTTGAGCAACTTTGTACTTCCATTATTGAATCTAGTTTTTAACTAATTTTATAATCCTGCCTAATCCACCAATTCTCTCTCATAATCAGTGGGAAAGATACCATTATAGTCTAATGAAACAGAACAGATCTGTGTCACATCTGTTCTGAAATAAAAATAATACAACCTGCATGTAATAAGAACAGTACTCAAAATTACGTGAGATTTTTGATTTTTTTGTCTCACAAGATGTAGAATTCTCAGACATTGGGTAATCTGGTTTTGTGGATCTGATTAAGTGTTTTTCCAATGCAGTAGGAAATTGAAACACAAAGCACTTTGGGGAATTGGTCAGTTTAATCTGTTTTCACTACATCTGCAGTTTGGCATAGTGTTGTTTTTTTTCTTTTTTTCACATTTTTGTCAGTGTTTTCTGAGTGGATTTACCTTATGTGAAGTGAAGGAAATGTAAGATTAATATTTTCTTTAGAAATTGATGGCATCTGAATGGAGCAGAAACCAAATCTCATCTCCTGTAAGAGATCAATTCATTGACAGGCATGCAAATTAGTTTTGGCAGATTTCAAGTGTATGTTCAGGAAAATGTGGTAGAAGCTTGCTGCTGCTGGTTTTACAGTGGCTTTGGTAATGGGATTTTCTGATACTTTGCAGGTTTCAATCACACCTGCAGCTCTCTTGCTCCATTCCTATCAGTGAGTGAAGCAAGGGAGATGTAGAAACCCTGATTGAAAACAAACCTTCTGCTCAGGTTCATTTTCTGTTTAAAAGAGAAATAATTTTGGGTCTATCTCATTTAGTTTAAAATAATTGGAAGACTATTTAAATGGTTTGGAGAAGTGAAGAATCCTTTTTTTTTTTTTTTTTTTTTCCCTGTGTAACCCCCTACCTGGAAATTTCATGATTTCAAGAACTTGTCTGCCACTTTTCTCAGTCTTTAACCAGGATGGCTGGCTCTGTTTCTGTGCAATGGAGAAATGATGTGTGTGTACATGCATGTTTATTTATTTATCTCTTTTTTTTTAATATATTGTTTTCTAAAACATGTTTGCTGAAGATGGCAAAAATTTGCACATTTATGTCTGGAATATATATTTTCACATCATTCTTTTGCCCTGGGAAGAGGTAGGATTCCCAGGAAAGGAAAGAGGCTAGATGAGGAGACCAAGAAAGAGCTTTCCTTAGGAAGGGGAAGCCATGGAAGGATCCCCTGCTGGTGTCCAGAGCAGAAATGCACATTCTGCCAAAGGAGAAAAGAAAGGCAGATCTTTTGGCATGCAGATACTAAGTGTTGATACTCTGTGATGAGGGAAAAGAATAACATTAAACTGTATTTGATATGATTGTTTTTCTGAACAGATGTGCTTATTCAGATGCACTTACAGAATTCTTAATACACAAATTAAAAATGCAGAGATGTTTTCTCAGAGATGACTATTGACAGTAGGACTTCTTAATTTTAGAAAGGAATGTAGTTATCTATACATTGTAGATGTGAAAGTGCTTTGCTCATCAAAGAAAGATGTATTGAGTAATAAGCTCGGTGAGGTGCCCTTGCCCTGTGGTGGTGTTACCTCATTCTGAGGCCTCAGGACACCGAGGTGGTTCTTCTCCAGTGCTGTGTTTTTCACCAAGTGTCCCAAACCGTGTTTTGAACTCCTGTGAGCTGTAGCAGTGCAGATAACTCCTGTCAGACCTCGCTGTTTCTGTTACACTGGAAAAGAGCGTTTTTAGAGCCTGTGTGTACTTTATAATAGAACTGCTACACTTTAAAGAAGTGTTAAATAGATACACTCAGGAAAAGTGTAGCACTCCTTCTCCTCTGCTGCTTCAGCCATTTCAGGCAGTGTCCTCTAAGCTTCACTGTGTGGTTTGCAGAGTGACTGCTGCTTGCACTCTGCACCATAACCTTTGCTTCCATTGGGAAACATACTTTTCTTTTGGCATATTCAGTTTATAACTCGCTGTATTCCACCCAAGTGTCTTTACCTTCAGTTAAAAATACCTGTTAAATAGGCAAGGATGTTTTACTTACCAATTAACTGTATTTTATTAATGATGAGCTTTATTTTTTGCATAAACCATATGAAATATGTCAAGATTATACATGAATCAGGTGGGGGTTTTTTTTTGTGTAGTATTGAGCTACCTATAAGTAGTGTTGTATTTAATAAAAGCCTTGACTCTTTTCTCCAAGCTTTACTAGTTTGGTGGTTTTAGTTTGGTTGGAGTAGGGTAATTTGTTTTGTTTTCATTTAGTGAAGTTATGTGTGAAATGCTTTGGTTGCATGATTGAAGTTGCAATCTGTCAATTTCCAATCCTTAATGCAAGGTTCATTTTTGTATAAAAGGAACAGCTATATCCAAACAAGATGATGAAGTAATAATGCTACTGTGTAAATGCCAGTATTACCTTTGTAGCCTCATTTGGGTACGTTAATTCAGTGGTTACCATTTTCTGTAATTGACTAATACCTTATGTGACTTTTTGCTCATTTTAAAAAGCAAAGAAACTGCCCAAATCCATCTGCCTTTACCCCATGCTGCTGTGGGTGTGAGATTTTTGAGAGTTTTTTCACTTTTAATTCTGTTCTCCCTCTGATTGCTTGATGGCATTAATAGGCCTGGCATCCTTATGGCACCTCTAGGAATGAGGGCCTTGCTCTGTCGGCTCTACATCCCCAAATTCATTTATGTCTCTAAATGTGTGAGGCTTTGAAAGGGGTGTTCATGGGGACAGGAAGGGAAAAACTGATAAGAATGCATGGAAAAATGGAATACAGAAATAAACTTAGTTCACGTTATGATAAGGGTATAATGAACAAAAAAAAAGAAAAAGCAATTGGTTGGTAACATTACTTTACAAAAACAATAAAATGCGAAGTGACTTATGCCAGATGTTGGAAACAAATCTTGTTGTTGCTTCTAATTGTGTGAAGTAAGGAAAATACGGTTTCTTCCATTTGAACTCCTGTTAATGGACTCTAAAATAAAGAAAAGTTTGGTACTTTGCTTGTTTGCATGTTTCTGCTCATACTGCCAATCCCAAAGGAGCTTTAGCTAATAGACGTGCTGAATTCTGACATTGTAGTTGATAAAAAAAGATCTTAAGGAGAGCCTGCTGAGGCTGTGGTTTGTCCCAGCAAAAGACCAAGCAGGATGCTGATAACCATTAAATGGGTGTATTTTTCTGACTCAAATGGAGGTCTTTGGAAGAAAATGCTCTGGTTTCACGTGATAATTGTGTGCCAAAACCATTTCTTTCTAAAGCTGCTTTGTTTGGAAGCTTCCCTTGGTGTGTATACGCACTAATGTACGTGTATGTGCACACATCTTTTATTCATCTCTTCACAGATTATATACTGGTCATATGCACACATGATGTGATGAGGGTGTTATGTGGATAAAACATAATATTTGAAGCAATTATTAGAAGAAAATGGTCCTAAGCAGCTGCATAAACAGTACTTTTCTCAGAGTTTGTAAATGCAGGTAGAAGGCTTTTTTGATAGGAGGCAGTGAACTTTTCTCTCAAACGTTGGAGAAACAGAATACAAATGCTTCATTTTTGTGGTCGTGTGTCATGTCCCTTATCATGTTGTTGTACTTGTGGTGTCAATTATTGTCTTGTCAGAATCATGAGTGTGGAAGGATCTGAGGGTGTGAAGGGGTGTAATTAACCTTTTAATGCCTTTGGTCCTGCTTTTGCTGATGTGGATTGCACCCTAAGTGAGGGTTGTTTATGCTGATTTAAGCTAGACACTGGTTGGACTCACCTAAAACTATTGCAGTCTAAATTGGCCCCTATCACACCTGATGCTGTATTTACCAGTGATAGTAATGCAGGAAATTTCTTCAGCAGACTTTTTCTCCCTGGACCATGAAAATAAAGTATTAACTTGCTTCTTTGCAGTGTTCCCCTAAAAAGGGATTTTTGAGATGTAATGTTTTCTTGCAAATGATAGCTAATTTAAATTTATTTTTTTTTTTGAAACCCCCCAGTATAGATCCTGGTCCACATTCTTGGTCTCAGTTAATGACATTTATTTTTGCATTGTCTTTTAGAGAGTATGGATGTGTGGTTTTGGAAAAATACCTTTTTCTCTCTGGTTTAGAGCACAGATTGGTATAAGGGAATGTCAAACTTCAGACTTGAGAAAGAATAGTACGGGAAATTTCGTCTGGGTTTCTGGGGCTTTTTGTGGTGTGTTGTTGGCTTTTGTGGGTTTTTTTCATAGTTTGTTTGGTTTTGTTGGTTTATTTCCTCTGACTATTGAATAACAACATTTGGAAGCGTTAATGGACGTGGTGTGTTTAATGCCTTGTTCTGCTCGTTGGAAGAAGCCGCTTTCTCTTCTTCTATATAAACCCCCAACAATAAAATATTACCTTTGATACTTAACACCTGAAACCTTCTTTACAACACTGATATCTCCTGCCAGCTGAGAGAATTTGAGATGGTGTTAGAGGATCTTGCAGTAATTCCTGTGCGAGGAAGTGTGGATACCTTGTTTCAGGCAGCTGAATGTTGTCCTAGCTGTGTGCTCCTGTGGGGGGCTGCAGGCAGTCAGACACATTGTGGGGTCTGGTTAGACCACCTGGCTGCCTGGAATGGGGCAACTTCCAGGCACATGAGCCTTCAGATGAAGGTTTGTTTTTTGAAAGCTGTTCTCTGTCTTCCCCCCTTCATTCCAGTTACCAAGTTGGTCTAATAAGAGGCTACACCTGCTGAAGGTGTTGAATTTCCTTACCTGGCTCCTGGAAATGTGCTGGTTTAGTTTGAGCTTGTTTGTCTTGAATAGAGAACAGTTGTGATGGCTTTGGTGTGGGAGCTGTTTGTGTAGTGAGGAGCTGCGTGCTGGAGGTTCCTTGTTTCAGAGCTGGCTGTCACACTTTGTTAGCATGAAAAGGGGAGTGGAAGTCCTGAGTTTGCAGAGCTGTTCACTGCTCTGTGCCAGCCCACTGCCTGATACTTAAAGGACAGCCTGCTCCTAGTGGTTAGAAAGAACCTCTTAAAAAGAATCAGATTCTGTGCTGCTTTTAAACGGTCTCTTATATCCAGCCTTTCTATCTTAGCTTTATTTTGCTACTTAAAAAGGGAAATGATTTTGAACTACTGGGATCAAAAAAAGCAAGGGAAAATTTTAAAGTTGGCAGTGAAACAACTTTTCAAACAGCTCTTTCAAATTGATGATACAAGTATTTTGACTGTGTAGGAAAGTACATTCATGAATTTACAAGCAGATTATGCAGTCTTTTTAAAAAAGAAATCTGCTCTTTCCTTTCTTATTACGTGCAGTTTGCTTCTGTGTGAGCACTTTAACCTTTGTGCAAAGGAGAGTTTCTAGGTGTTGATGAATTCCCTTGATGGAAGTGCTAGTTTCTTTTGGTTAAAATGTTTTCCAAAGTGAGTTTAGGATGTGGGGGAGAACATGTTCAAAATGAAGCTTGAGCTGTCATTGGTTCAGCATGTGTCAGTGCTTAGTTTGAAGTTAGTAAATGCTCTAAAGACTCTGTATATTGTAGTTTTCAACTCTGAAGGAGTTGCTATGATCTCACCACTTAAGAATTTCTTAGACTGAAAAATGAGGTTTTACACTCATTTCCCTCTGTCAGAAAAATTCAGAATATTGAATTTTTCTCCCTATCCCTCACATTTTCTTAATATTCTCAATGAGTCTTAGTTGTATTTATGAAACCTTGTTAAATGTGTGATTCATTTATTTTGCAGTCACAGAATTGAAAATACACCTAAAGGTAGAATGTGATCTGTGGTCCATTTGCAAGAAGTTGTGTGAAAGGAGTGTAATTTTATTTTTAGGTCATAGAACAAAATGTTGAGTCAACATTTGAAAACCTTTTTCCTTTTAATAGCTAAATTAATTTATGATTAATGCAGTGTTTACTGAATCTGAAATATCTTGAAGGTTCTTGCCATTTCTTGCATTTTTTTATACTATTTTACTGAGGACATCCTTTTCCTGTACATTTTTAATTTAGGGATAGTAATGCAAACCTAACAGTGATGTATTTCAATACAGAATTCCTCCTGATAGAGAACTGAAGTATTTACTTGCTTTGATGTTGGTGTTACGTGGTGCGGAGGAAAAATAAGTATTCAGAGTAATCCGCTAATGGTTTTTTACCTAGAAACGGTAATTTCCAAAGTTAGGGGAGGTGCTGCTGTGGGATTTGTCATGCTTTGCGGGAAGTGAATTAGTAGAGGTGTCGCTTTCAGCAATGCTGTGTGCTAAGCAGCGCTGTGCCTCTGCAGCCCTCCAGCGGGACGCAGCCATGGCCACGGAGATCGGCTCCCCGCCGCGCTTCTTCCACATGCCGCGCTTCCAGCACCAGGCGCCGCGGCAGCTCTTCTACAAGCGGCCCGACTTCGCCCAGCAGCAGGCCATGCAGCAGCTCACCTTCGACGGGAAGCGCATGAGGAAAGCCGTCAACAGAAAGACCATCGACTACAATCCTTCTGTCATCAAATATTTGGAGGTCAGTATCACGTTTTTGCCTGGGGTTTTGAGCTGATCTGATAAGCTCTCGACACCCCAACACTACACCCCAGAATAGCTCAGCTTTCATCAGGAGGCATAAAAGGAGCAGGAGGCTGATGTGACAGCGTCAGGAACAAAAAGGTTTAATAAAAGGCAAAATAACAAACTGAAAATCCACCCAGGTGCCACAGGCTTGTGCTCCTGGTAAAGACACCTCACAAAAGCGATTTGGTTTCTTTGTTCTGTCCTTTTCTACTCAATGGCCCAGGCGGGACCTTTTGGCTAATGGCCGATTAGCTGTCCCCAAACTTGAGGTGAAGTCCCCAAGGTCCTATCAGTGATTTTTCTACCTGATCACTGGGAGAAAGTTCTGGGCTCTTTCCTTTTTGGGGGACAGAGGAAAGTTCTGTCACTCTGTCCATAGGGGGCCCATTCCTACAGGTCAGTAAAGGGATTTTTTGATTTTGTTTAGAAGTTTTTTTTCTTCCTGGTATTTAGGATTGTGCTTTTTGGTTTCTGCAGAGGAATGTGGAATACTGGGAGAGCAACTGCTGCATTTTCAGTCAAAATTAGAAATGCTTGTAAATTTGGTATATTGTGAATAAAAAGGGGATGTTGAGCATTGGCAATAAAACTTCAAGTGTTCTGTATTTTGTGTAAATACCAACTTTTGCATTTTGTCTTGAAATTCCAAGTTGATGTGCAGTTGAATATCTTGTGCGATGTTCTGGCTTTTCGGAAAAAGCTGATTATAAATGATGTAGTTCTTATTTTTGTTTTGAAATAGAAATTTCCCAAAATGGAAGATGAACCATTGCCCCTTCTCCTCCAAAATCAGGGCACTAGAAATGTTATCTCATAATTTTACTAAATAGCTCTTCAGCTTACAGTGTGGCCTCTGAAAGTCATTTCTATACTTAAAAAATAAAGAAAACTAAGAAAGAGTTAAGGAATAGAGAAAAACTTAAACATTAGGTTTTATTGAAGAAATGTTTCTGTAAAAATGCTTATTTAGCTCACCTGTTGGGATAGTATTGCTTAAGAAATACAATTTTCTCATGCAAGATTTACTCTGTGAGTACTGGATGTTACCCTGGAAGAAATAGTATGAAGTCAAAATACTGGCATTGTAACAGCTGCAAGAGCAACGTTGCAAAAATGTGATGAAATTAATTCCATCTGCTATGGCCAGTGCATGGTTATGGCTTGTAGGTGATAACAGTTAGAAGGTTTGTGTGATAATTAAACCACTATCTAAGATCTTTCAAACATCAAACATTTTAAGTACATTCTTATGTTTTAGGAACGCCCCAAAAGAGATTCCATTAGTCGTGGGCTATTCTAAAAAACATTTTTGAAGTCCAGGACCTTTTTACTGTGATAGGAGTAAGCACCCTGGAAATTCTGTTTATTAAAACATTAACAACATACCAAAAAATCTGATCTCCACCTGCTGGCTTCAGTACTACTGGTTTAATGTGGTTCTAGAAAAAAATAAATAACCACGAAAATGGGTCATTTGCTCTTGGCTTAGGAAGCTGTAGCAAACTGGAGTGGTGCTGCTGGGAATGTTTTACCTAGAATTGTAATTTGTTTCCAATATGTGCACAGATCCAAATTGGCAGGGTCTGTGGCACAAAGCCAACATAAGTAATTTAATTCTAAATTCATGAGAAGTGTTTTTGAAAAGATTTAGTTTGCTAACTCACAAAATTTAAGTAATTGAAGGCATTGTTATCCCTTGGTCTTTTAAGTTTTGGCCTTTTGAAAATGTCTTAATGCTGGCTCTGCAGAAGGTCCTTTTGTGGCTTGTGCTGCTGTGTGGATTTCATGGGGAGTTCATCAGCACAGCTGCTCATGGTGTAAATTCTTGTCCTGAATATAAAGCTTTGACACTGGGCAGCAGAGTACCATAATAATGTTCGTTATTACATTGGACTGCTGCTTTCCTGGAGTTGCTTCAATCTGAAAATTAACACTTTAAACATTCCTGACTCCATTTCTTACAGAAACTATAAACTCCACATGTTCCTTTTCCTGAGTCCAAAGTCTTAACATAGTTCATTCTAAAATCCTTGGAGCACTTTAGAATTTCCCACAAAAGATCTCCATGTGTCATTTATCTCCATTTTTTTGTTATTTGACAAGGAAAGCTCTATTATGAACTAGGAGCTGTTTTCTTCTTTCCAGAATAGAGTGTGGCAGAGAGACCAACGAGATATGCGAGCGATCCAGCCTGACGCAGGATATTACAATGATGTAAGTAAAATCTTCCTGGTCACTGATAAAGTTGTGTAAATAAAATATGACCAGAAAATAAGAAGAATTTTGCCTGTCAGCTGAAGTTATTTTTGTATCTGCAAAAAGTCTTAAACCTGTGAAGGACATCTTCAGTCCACATTATTTTGTTCTTTTGGAATCCATGTCCATGAAGGGACCTTAACATTGGACAGGCTTTTAATTCCTGTGCATAAGAACTTTCATCATGCACTGAGATTGCAAAGCTGCTCTTGAAGATGCTGCTTCTGAATGTTTGTGTTGACTTTGAAACACTTCTACCAACTTACTTCTGGTAAATTAGCCCTGCAAGTTATAAGCTTGCTTTTCCAAAAATGGGTGTTTAGAATGTGTTCTTTTCTTGAAGTTTCTGATTTCAGTGTCCTCAGTAAATCTTTGCTTTCTTCTCTTACAGTTGGTCCCTCCTATAGGAATGCTGAACAACCCTATGAATGCTGTGACAACAAAATTTGTTCGGACATCTACTAATAAAGTAAAATGCCCAGTGTTTGTTGTCAGGGTGAGTACAATGTTGGAATTACTTTGTTGTGTTGTCTTAATTTAAGTTAGACCGATTCTTAACTGAATGAGTTGCAGTTAAAGCATCTTTAGATAAAAATGGCATGTGCAGTATATGGACTACTTCTGTGTCCAGTCTTTCTATGGAGAGCTTTAGGAAAATAAATGGTAAAGTCTGAGTGCACAAGAGTTCTTACTCTCTGAGTTTGGGGTGCAATTCCTACCTTCCTTATTAAATTTCACATACCTGACATGTCTTGACTCAGAAGAAAGGAGATTTGGTCTCTGTGCTGTTTGAGTCTCATAGCAGCTTTTAACAACTTTTCCATGATGTCACAAGTATTGTTTAGTATGGATATTGGTGCCAATAAGCTGTTTCATCTTCACAACTAGAGTTTTTCATTGTTTTTACAATGGGCTTTGTCCTGTTGTTACAAAAGTCAAAAGTCCTCTGGCACAGTTCTGCATTTTTGCTTTCTCGCATCCTCTAGAAAGTCATTTAGTAGCTTCTGTTTCCACAGAGTCCCTGAAGAAGCTCATGATTTATTTGGAGAATTGTGAAGAAATATTTGAGTGTTATATTTGCACAGTTTAGTTAAATGTTTCTTTTGCAGTGGACTCCTGAGGGGAGACGCTTGGTCACTGGTGCATCTAGTGGGGAGTTCACTTTATGGAATGGACTGACTTTCAATTTTGAAACAATATTGCAGGTAAAGTAATCTGTCAAGATTTCTTTGTATTTCCTTGAGGTCTTGGAGCATGTTTTAGGAACACATCTTCACCCTGTTCATCATGGGTCTGGTCTGAGTGGTGATGGGATCCTTAGAGGTCTCCTATTCTGTTGTGATCCCGTGGCTACAGGCAATTCACTTAATGCTTCTCATTCCACCTCCATCTTCTACATTAACTGTTCTCCAGAATGTACTACGAGTATTTGTAGTAATAATAAAGAAACACTTTGAAAACAAAGTGCAAATACTCTTATTATTTAGAAGACCATTGTATTCAGAGTAAGGGATTTTTCCCCCCCCCCCCAACATCTTGGATGTAATTAGATCATCATTGTTCTCGTTTCCTCATTGCAGCTGTTAAGTCGGAACTTTAGTAACTTCAGTGTTTGTGTGGATCAGAGAGTATTGGAATGTGTTTGCTAGAAGTTCTGTTTCTGAATTTGCAGGCTCACGACAGCCCTGTAAGGGCTATGACTTGGTCACACAATGATATGTGGATGCTGACAGCAGACCACGGGGGATATGTGAAATACTGGCAGTCCAACATGAACAACGTCAAGATGTTCCAGGCACATAAGGAGGCGATTAGAGAGGCCAGGTTTATACACAATATACCATTTTCTGTAGTACCTATTGCCATGATTAGACTGTTCTCTAAGTGTATTCTGGGTGCAGAAATGCATGGGTTCTGTCAGATTCTGGGAAACTTCCTGCACCACATAAACACAGTATTTCCTTTTGTTTCCACATTCTCACCGTTTTGCTGGCACCTTTCTGAATTAGTATTGTCCCAGTATCCGCCTCTGCAATATGTTAGAGATGTATTTGTCTGCCGCATTTTGCACTGGTATTCTTTTCATTTTTATATGGTGACGATGTGTATCAGTTATTCCTTTTTATACGCACTGTGTAAGACAACAATTTCATTCCAAATAAAGAATTCAGTCTTTAATAATCTAACTGAATAAAATATAAAGCCTTCAGAAATAAAACACCTGCATAGTTCTCACAAAATAATAAAACACTAAATAAAGTGAAGAACTGCTTGGCTTGGTGAAGCCAAGACTTCCAGTAATACTAAATACCCACGCAGACTGCCACATACAGAAGTCTAATGTTAATACTGAATGGGTTCTTCAAGCTTGAAACTGTAAGAAAGCCATTGAAAAGAAGATTGTAGGATATTCTCTTGGTTCAGTGTTGATGCCTCAGTTGTGCAAATGTCTATATAAAAATCAAATCCAAAGTGATACTTACAGTAAGGTGTAAATGAAGGGTGTTTCTAGAGCAAACCTGCATATGATTTTTAGTAAATGTTTTTAAAGTAAGCCTGAAGAGAAGCTGCAGATCCCAAGTGGCGCTAAAACAGTGTTTCTTTGGGTTCAGGTGCTGGCCCATGGTGATAAAGGTTCACTGCCACAAACTCACTTTCCACTAAAGTCACCATTTTTCTTGGTAGGGTGCCGCATTTTCTGCCAGAGTTTGGTTATGAGAAGTGCTTACTTTGGATTCAGTTACTGTCTGACTATCATGGCCATGCACTGAATTTCTCTACTGCTTTAGGCCCTTTCTTGATCATAAAGATCTAGGATTTCACAAGGGCTCCTTTGTGGTCTTTCACTGCACCAGAAAGAAAGTTGAGTGCCTGTCAGTTGTTGGAGGTGTTCTGGCCCTATTCACATGATTAAATAACTCCTTGCTTTTCCAGTGACTTTCATCAATCAATGTTAACTGCTGAACCTGGAAGCTGCTTACATGTCTGTAGGATTCTTTTCATGTTGTTGGTGGGGTGTAATAAGAGGGAGTGTTTCCAATTTGCTCTTATAAGTGTTTGTTTTATATAGGTTTGTTTTTTTCCCCCCAACAGTTAAACCAAGTAGCATTTTCCTGTAACCAGCTTTCCCTTATGTTTTGCTTCTCTGCTGCAAAGCACCTGTGGCTGAAGAGGAGTTTTTCCCTAAGAACTGTTCTCCTGTGCTTCTGTGCAGTGTCACTTTCTTGTGGTATTACCAAACATGAAAATCTAGGCTGACAGTTGCCAAGCCATATTGATGTTGCTTCTCATCCTGCAGAGAAGGCCCTACTGTGTGCAGTCACAGATAGGAAGGTGCTAAGAATAAATGACAGATTTTTTCCTCATATGACAGGGGACTGCAGTGCAATAGTAATCCTAAGCTGAATTCATGTCTTGTGGTGAAGTGCCGTTTGGCAGGCACTGTATTCACTTAGAAGTGCCTATGTTCAGATGCCTCCTTCAGTGTATAACACATTACAGTATAATTTTGCCCTGTCTGAGAAGCATAGATAATCTGTTAAATGCTGACTTCTTTCCCCTGCTGTGTGTCTTCATGTAACAGTTTCTCACCCACGGATAATAAATTTGCTACATGCTCTGACGACGGCACTGTTAGAATCTGGGACTTTCTACGTTGCCATGAGGAGAGAATTCTTCGAGGTATGTGTACCAAAAAGTACTGATTGGGGTATTTCAAGAGGGGGAAAACTTTTTTTTTTCCTAGATGTTCACAATACAGAAGTATCAGCTTGTCTACAGTTTTTTTCTTAATGCTCCAAACAAGTATTTGTTTGGCTGCTGCTATAGGTACCTTATATTCAGAGAGGCTGCAGTTCACAAGGGCATTACACTGTTTACTCTCCCCTTGAGCTCTAAACAATGGAGGTGGATAGAAAGACATTTTACTGCTCCTAATTAGGTAGAAACAGCTTTTGCTGGATCAGGAACACATTTCTCTTTCTCCAAAGCTCAGTATTTGTGGCTGCTGTTATTTCAGAACGTGCATCTTCATGCAGAGGATTCCATTCTTTTCAGGGGCATTCACCTTTCATTCTGATTTCTTCAGAGGCAAGGTGGTTATTTCTCATTCCTTAAGAGGAAGAAAGTATTTAAAGTAGAGAAAACAGGTAAATTTTAGTCACATCATTTATAGCACAGGCAGATAATCCTAGCTATGGTTAAAGTTTCTATCTAACATATACATACACTACATTCTGGTGCCTTTCCACTGGCCTTCTTGAGCCTTTCTCCTTCTCTTGCTGCAGTCCTAATGAGCAGTAACAGTAGCTTCTGACAGATACTTCTTTTTTGCAGAGATGTCCAAAGTACATAATTTAATAAGAGAATATATTAGAAGTCTGCTATGACACTGAGGGCTGTAGATTTGCAGGTAATCTGCAAAGAAGGTATGGAATAAAAACATGGGCTTTCAGTTCTAGGTGTGTGAGCTTGTTCAGTGCTTTCCTAAACTAAGGAATTTTTTTATTAAATCATGGCCCCAACTTGGACCTGCATTCCGTATTTGATGAAGTAGAGCTCTCCCTGTTTCATTTGACTCTTAAGGTCTCCTCTTGTATTACAAGCATGTTACTTTTAAACACCACTGCTTTGCAAAGACACTGAGCTTCAGCATTACTGCAGTGATGATATTTTAATAGCGTGTGTCCATAGACATTATGGTAGGTGTGTTCTTTGCACAACCTGGCAAACAAATTTCTGGGTTATGTTCTTTACACCTGTTACTCTGGAAGGCCTCAAACAGATTTAGCACTGTTTTGCTTGATGCTTTACAAAGAAATCTTTCTGCCCTAAACATATTCTGTTCCCTCCTCCAGGTGTGTACTAACCATGTGGAGGAAATAGGGATTGGCTCCATGCAGAGTTGTCAGGGTTATAAAAATCCCTCCACTTCTGTGTTCTTTCAGTGTTCTGTGTAAAGTAAGGGAGAAAAGCATTTAATTTAGGCTATAGAGAACAGAACTTGCACTACATTTTCTTCTGTTACCTTGTGTATGTTAACATTTGATTGTGAGTAGACCTCAGTTTCTATAGTTTCTTAGTTTATACATCTCAATATTCAATTTTTAGTTTGCACATAATTCTGTAAAGAATACATTTGCTTCTACTTATATCATCTAATCACAATACACTTCACCTTTCATGTAAGTTGGAAGTGGTTTGAAAACTTTAACAGCTTTGGATAAAATTGAACAGGGCAGGTTATTCCTAGTTTCTACTGTCAGATAAGCAGAAAAACACCAAACCCCAACCTAAACCCAAAGAACAACAGCAAAAACATCCCCCACACCAAAGCAAAGTAACACCCACACCCCTGATTGTTGGGAGGATGTCTCTGCAAGTATACAGGTTTGATTTGGCTGTAGTCTCTAGGACTGGTTTTAAATATGGGCAGAAGAGTTATTTGAAAAAAACTCATGGGTAGCACCATTTTCTTGGTAGAAAATACAAGCTTTCACTCTTCTATGTGGAGGTTAGTGCTTGTGGCTTTAGGGTATTGATCTTCAGCTTTTGGCTTCTCCATGTGCATCCTGCTTTTACATGGTTACAAGTGTGACCTGTGCTGAGTACAGCTTTCCAGTTGTGGAACTGCTCATGCCATTGCCATGCAGTTAGAGATCTGTAAATTAAAATTTTGGTGCCACTATGTCAAAGGGATTTTTATGTACATTGTTTAGATCAAATACGATGCTGGGAATTTTTTTTTATTTCCTACTTGCACACATCATACAGCTCTTCTGGATAATATTGGTGCTGTGAAGTTGAAGGAGTTCTACAGTGTCCTTTAGGTCCAGAGTTTCACTTCACATGTTAAGGTGTTCAAGTTGTCACACAGAATTATAAAAGTCAAATGTAGCTGTCAATTTACAGTCAGATTTCCTTATAAAAAAGATCAGCACTCACAGGGATAATATGTCAGTATGTTATTCTGGATTATTTTTTCAACAACAAATTAAGGAACATATTTTAACAAACAGATTTGAAGATTTGAAGATTCTAATGGTAAGGAATGCTTTTAAAGCAATTCTGTAGAGAGCATTAAAGTTAGTGGGATAAGCTTTGCTGATATAAAAAAGACAGAATTCCATAGACTTACTGCAGGTGCTTTTGCTTGCACTAGAGCAAAGTAATATTTATTCCTATTGTTTATTGAAATGGTTCCCTTAGAAGTGGCCTGAAGCAACAATTCTAGACTTACCTTCTGAAGAGTGTCGGAAAAACAATGGAAGTGGTAAATTACATAAGATGAATTCTTAATTCTCTTCCTGCAGTTCTTTCAGGTGACTGGAATAGGCTGTGCATTTTTCCAGTAGTTTAACCTATGAATACATGGGCTGCATAAGATACACTTATTAACTGTATCCACTTCCCTTTAATGCCTCAAAGTGGAGATAAACAGGACACCCTCCAGGCTTCTTCATAGGTTGTGCCAGAGGTTCTGAGTCTCATTTCTTCAATCTCCAAGTCCCTTTTTGCTGGCCACTTTTTCACTGCTTAATGTCGTTTGTACCACCGTAGCTTTCCAGGGCACAGGAGGGGGAGTTTGGGCATGTTGTTAGCATTACATGCAGATTTATCAGGCTCCTCTTTAATACCCTAAAGAAATAAATAGGATTAAATTCATGTTTTCTTGGAGAACTGTCTTTTAAATAATTCAAGTGAATTATCTTGGAAGAACTTGTAGGTGGAGGAAATAGCATTGAGTGTCATTGTTTCCTCACAGCCCAGGTACTGCCTGGCTTTTCTCTTGAGGTAGAGCTGCTGTGGTCCTGATTTTGCACCAGTTGCTTTTACCTGTTTGAATTTCCATCATTTCACCATCTGGATGATGGTAAACAGTGCAGTGTAGTGCACTTACTTAAATACACTGGTAGGAACTTCACTGATGTTAAAAAAAAAAGTTCTTTTAAAAATAAGATCTGGAAAACAGGCTATAGTATAGTGATATTTTATTTTCATGACAATCTCTTCCTCTGAAAGGCGTTTCCAGTAAAATTATCTCGGATCTTTTGTCTAAACTGTTGCAATGAAGTTAATGCTGGGAACATTTCTGTAAGAGCATACACGTGGATGGCTTTTAATAATGCTAAAAACATCTAGTGAAAAACTGTATGCAGTAGAACATTCATGTCCCTTTTTTTATATGAGAAATTGTTGCTGTTGCTGGTTTTTGCTGGTGGCAGTGGCGTTCTGGGTAGTGTGTCTGTGCTGATGTATCCCTGGGAATATTTTGGGTAGGTCTTTAATAAACACATGATTCCTTAATGATTCCCAGCATGACATCATGGGCTAGGAGGCTACAAATAGATTTTGGATTTTTCAATTCCCTTCTCCTTTCTTCTCCTTCCTCTCACAGTCATCTAGAATCCAGTAGAAATGAGTTCTTGGGAAGTCTGTAATGTTTTCATTCTGAAGTGTAGATGAGTTCTGTATTCCCAGGATTTCAGAGTTACCTACCTTAAATAGTTCTTTTGGGGAGGATGACTCCACCCAGCTCTCTAAAGGATGGTATAACCCATGCTTTTTAAAATACTTTGTAGATATGTTCTGCTATTTTCTGTCTCTAAAATAGGGTGATACATTAAACAATCTTTCAGCCAGTGTGGTAGATTTAACAAAAGATTTGTCTTAGCCTATTTCAAACAATTAAAGGCAATCAAAATTTTTTTGCATTCTGCCTGGATTTGAAATGTGCAATTTGTAATAACATCTAATTTTTAACACTATCACCTACAAAATAACCCATGTGTTTGTGCCTGCAGCAGTGACAGCAGTTGTGGCAAACAGACTTTTCATCCACTCACAGGTTCTGCAAAAGTGTTTCCACCTCTATTCATACTGAAATAACTGAGGGATTTACTCCTTCCTTCTCTTCCATTTCTCAGTCTTTCATTAACAAATAATGTACCATGAAGCCCCTTAAGCTGTTTGAATCTATTGTATGGTTTGTATTCTCTGTGCTTTCTGCCTGGAAGTGAAGGATCTCTTCAGAGTTCTTTTCCTCAGTCAAATAGCAAATCCTTAACTTAATTTAGACTTGAGTTTCATGGGTAAAAGGAACCTGAGGAGCGGAGCTACATCTTCAGCTTGGTCCCTCACTTTTGAACATGCATTATTATCCAGCTCTTAGCCTTGAAGCAAGTAACTTCTAAAACGGTTTCCTTTTCTTGGAGTATAATTGAACCCTACATCAGATAATTTAAAAGAAAAAACCCTAACACTTCTGTTTCGAACTTTACTACCCTTATATGAGGTTTTTCTTTTTCCCCCTTGTCTCAGCAAAGAGTGAAAACTCAGCAAATTCCAGAAACCCATGTATGTCAATAGCATGTTTCTTGTAAGGAGACCTATTTTTTAAACCTTCTGTTTTGGTTTTTTGGTTGGTTTTTTTTTGGGTTTTTTTTGGGGTTTGTTTGTTTTGTTTTGTTTTGTTTTTGTTGTTTTGTTTTTTTGTGGGGATTGCTTCTTTAGACTGTTGGGATTTCAGGTATATTTGAAACATCTTCTAGTTTAGGTGCATCCCTGCACGAATATTAGAAAGCTTTTACTCAGAACAGAAGCTCAGGATGAAATGAGACCTGGCTGATAGTGGCACCAACCATATCATACTAGAGAAGGCAAGTCCTTGAATTTTTGAGCTTAAAAAGATGATCTGTTTTGGAATGCTGGTATTGGACCAGCTCAGTCTCCTCTCTGTTGGTGGGTTTTTTGTTTGCCAGCTGGTGTTAGGGGTCTCTGATCATTGCCAATCTTTGTTGCCAAAGCTGAGCTGGGGCTGGGGGAGAGAGGTGTTACAGTTCAATCAGTTGAGGAACAGCAAATGGCTGTGCCTTTCGTGTGCATTAGGCACAAGAAATGTTAAGGAATTTGTGTTAATAGTGAATCTGTGAGAGGTTTTTCCCCTACACAAACGGGATCGCTTGCACAATCTGTGGTGCAGGAGTTGTTGTTCTGCTGCTCACGTTATGCCAGTAATCCTGCTGCAGCTCCTTTGATTTTTTTGTGCATGGTGAGCTCTTTATAGTCTCATGCACTTTCTCATTAGGAAATGTCTTTACCCTTTTGAGACTAAAACTTACAAATATTATACACAATTTCTTTGTAAGTGGAAGGTATCACACAACATGCATTTCCCTAGCATCTTTCTCTGCATTTTGTTCAGAGTTAAGCAGCACCAGGGACTTGGAGTGGGACTGCTTACACCCGTTCCTGAGCTTGTAGCTAATCTCAGTTACTGCTGCTTGTTAGGATGATGGATATCACCTACATTACATCAGAAGAATCCCATTTCTTGCTTGAGTCTACTAAAAAAGCGTTCAGATATCATCTGGTAACTCAGTGTTATTCCTGATAATGACTTTCAAGACTTAAGTGCATTGGTTTTCTCTGCGTGGGGAACTTTATTATAGGTAGGCTTCATTGAAATAGCCACTTCTCTGTGTGTTAGAAGTAAAAATCCTTCTGAAAGTTGAGAAATTACCCTGCTGTATTGATTTATATCAGCTTTCTATTTGTGCAGTGTTCTGGATTAAGCAAAAATTTTGGGGTTGAACCACTACATTGAGGTGGTTTCTGTGATTCAAAGGTGATAGCTTCAGGCTTTTGCTCTGCTTCCTAAAGCAATTCCAGGAGAATTAGAGGATGTTGAAGACTGCTCTTGGAGCTGGTTGCACCTGATATGCCTAAAAACTGTAGTTCATTTTGTGAGTAGTGTGCAGCATACGAAGTCTTAGAGTTTTGATTCTTACCTAGAACCAGTGTTTGGAAAATCCTGAAAAATTAATAGGAAATACATAGAGTTCTCTAGGAATGGATAAAAGAGAGATCACAAGACATGAACCACAGCACTGTGCTATAAAATAGTTACACTGAACACTTCTGTGAAGGCTTTTCATGAGACAAGAATGAAGAGATGCTGTGCAAGAAAGAGATTATTTCAGATACAACTTTGAAATATTTTCATCCCTTAAAATTGTCCTGGAGCTGAAAGTTATACAATCACTTTCATTGAGCCCAAGGGCAAATTTTACACTAGTATTTGTAACCCAGCTCTTCTGTTAATCTTGGAGGAATAATAAGAAACCTCAGAGAAACCAGGGCAGCCAGCTCCCAATGCTGCTGAAATACAGGATAGTTCCATAAGAACTAATCTGCATTGCTAGGATTTCTTGCCTCTGCTTCCTTTTGTGTGTCTGCTGATTGCAAAGGGCAGATAAATACTGAACTAGGTGAAACTATTTTTTACAGGTTGTTAGTTATAAATACTTGAGGGATGAGAACTTAATTCCCATTAGTTGTGAGTTCACATGGAATTAAAAATAATTGTGCCCAAAAATCTGTGTAGGGCTCAGGACCCACCTGCAGTGAGAGCCTCTGGTGCACCTGAGAGCTTTGTCCTTCAGCCCTACACATGATTGTGGAGGAAGAAGAACACCATCTAAGCAGATTACATTGATAATAATGATAAAATCCTAAATTACAGGGACATTTGAGTGCTGATGCTGAGGTGTTACCAGTCTTCCTTTCTCAGCACGAGTGTGGTTGTTGAAAAGGAAGTAGGCTGGATGCCATTGAGGATGGTGGCCTCTGGGTATCTACTCACCAGTATCTGTCATAGCAAAAGTTCTCAACAAAAAAAAAATTATCTGCAATTAGCCTTAAGCCATTTATATTAGTAACTCATCTCTGATAAAGTCTTACTCAGAATTGGATGCTTCATTAATTAGATTTTTAATAGACTCTCTTTTCCTGACATATCATTTCCTCAGAGAGCACAGATAAAATGAAGCTCTTTTAGAAATAGTGGTGGAAGTCTTCAGAAAATAGAAAAACACAGTTCCTTGCTGAAAATAATCCATCAGATTTTCTTTAGAAACTTCCCTTGCAGGCTTTATGATGCCTTGCTTAAACAAAAGCTTTATTTAACTTTTATCTTTTTATATCCTCCTATTACTGCACTAAAAGCTTTTGTGCATCTAGGTAAGCATAAACTTTGCAAAGCATTTGATATTTTCTTTGAAGCATTTCTATTCTACACACTTTAATAATTTCTTGTTATTTTTACATTTAGCTCTGAGTGCTATTCTAGGTTTAGTAGTGAGACACTTAGCGTCAAGTTTTATCATGTGAATGCTTCCATAATCTCATATTTGAGATTACATGTTGCTAGGGACAGCCAGACCCTGGGACATGGGGAGAGAGCTTGCAAATGTTTTCCCTAAAATGCAGTGGCTTTTCTTTTCATGTCTTTCATAACTGCCTGGCATTAACTTCCTCATGAGAAAGTTGATCCTCTTGTGATACATCGCAATTTTAGGAAGACACGGTCAAAATTTAAACTGGGAATTTGCTGAAATGGGATTGTATAACAGATCAGGAGAAAAGGGATTAATAAGAATCCTGAATAAATCTGTGTGAAAGGTGGCTGGAAAGAAAAAGCATAGGAAATGTGAGGAAAGTGTGGAGGCTGTGTCAGTATGAAGAAACTAACAACAGCTTGTGTAAGGATTGAGAAAAGCTGGTGACAGTGTGAGTGTGGGGATGAGAATGAGGTGTGGTGGAACTTGGCAAGTCACACTGAGCATTTTGTGAATAATTTTGGGCAACCTGAGTCACTGAATCAGCCACTGGAGAGGCAGGGGTTTTATAGCTGAGTGACACACGTGGACACAGGTGGGCAGTGCAGAATGTGCCAAGAGTGTGTCTGTGCTAATCTGTGTGATGATAGTACCCCCAATGTCTCTTACATTTTGTGTTCTGTGTCATGGCTTGTAGAGTCTCCAGCTGATTGAGTAGAGTTAGGAACATGCTCTGTGTTTGTTCTGAAGATGAACATGGAGTGAATCATAGAACATGCTGAGTTGGAAGAGACCCCCAAGAATCATGGAGTCCAACTCTTTAGTCCTGATCATCCCCAAGATTCACAGCATTTGCCCAAGAATATTGTCCAAACTCTTCTTGAGCTCTGTCAGGCTTGGTGCTGTGATCACTTCCTGGGGACTCTGTTCCAGTGCTCAGCCATCCTCTGGGTGAAAAACTTTCCTGGTGTCCAACAAAACCTGTCCTGACTCAGCTCTAGGTGTTCCCCTGGGTGCTGTCACTGGTCATGAGAGTGAAGAGATCAGTGTCTGCTCCTCCCCTTCCCCTCACAAGGAGGTTGTAGACTGCAATGAGGTCTCCTCAGTCTCTTCCAGGCTGAACAGATCAAATGACCTCAGCTGCTCCCCACATGGGAAGTCTCTCCCCTCCAGACCTTTCACAATCCTCATGGCCTCCTTTGAACTCTGTCTGAAACTTCATGTCTTATCTTGTGGTGCCCCAGCCTGCCCCAGCACTCGAGGTGACCCAGCCCAGGTCAGAGCAGAGCAGGACAATTGCCCCTTGCCTGGCTCCCAGGGCATGGCTGGCCCTCCTGGCTGCCAGGACACCACTGGCTCACATTCAGCTTGCCTTCCATCAGGACCTCGTCAGGACTTCCCCAGCTGCTCTCCAGCCTCATTCCCCAGCCCATACACACAGCCAGGGTGGCCCTGTCCCAGGTGCAGAACGCAGCAGTTGCCCTTGGTAAAATTCATGTGGTTGGTGATTGCCCAGCTTGGTGCTGTTCAATGAGGGAGGGATGCCATCATTCTCACTGCACCCAGGAAAAGCTATCTCTACCACCTGGTTAAAATTCATTATCTTCTTTAGTAGTCCCTGTGAAGCTGTGTGGGCTTTATTTTCTTCTTTTCAAGTTTTGTCATTTTACAGCTCTAAAACTGAAGCATCTGAAGTGGCTCCTCAGCTCTAAGGTTAGCTCTGGTTCAGTTCAGCTGGGAGTATGACCAAGGTACATGTGTCTGCTTCTGCAGAAAGTAGCTGCATGTTCTGAAGGCTTATTTACAAACTTCGGTGCTAGAACTTTCCAAGGACTGATCCTTATCTCACAGCAAAAATACAAATTGTCACTTAGTTTTGCTACTCACAGATAAGGCTTTTTGTTGAAAACAAAACACTTCTTGGGGAAGATGTTTTGATTTTTGCTGTTGAAAGTATAAATGTATCTTGCAGGTAAAGTAGCTCTCGGGAAATTTTTATATATTCATTTATAAAGGGAAGGTTTTCATGGGGGGGGTATATTTTTAAATTCAAAAGTATTAGGGCTGTTAAGTGTCTTAGCTTCAAAGAAGCACACCTGTAAGTATGACAAGTTTAGCTGTACAGGAGAAATCTAAAACTACTCAAAATATATTTATCTTATAAAAAGTGTCACAGACAAGGTTTGACAGTTCTTCTATCCCAGACAGTTTAGATTACTACTTGTAATTATTAACTCAGTGGAAACATCTGATATTTCTAGTTCTGTAAAACATTATTTTGATACATTACACAAGCCATCCAGTTCAATGCATCGACTAGTTATGAATTCTATTTTTATTATATTATTAGTATAATTATATTTTTAAATATATACAGTATTTTCCTAATATTTTTCCTATTGTGTATGCATTGATTTTGCCCCACTGGATTTATGTAGTGAGAGCTGTTCCAGATGTAACTAGAGCCACTTAGAGAAGTAGTTGTATCATTGCAGTTTAATTTGCTGGTGTAGACAAGAACTGCAAGTATTTTACTTACATTGTCATTGAAGACAGAAGGTGATCTTCATCTGGATTTGACCATTTATAGAAATTTTGTCTGAAACTCTTTGCTCACCAAAATTAGTTTTTAAAGGGAACTCACCATATATAAATATGAGTCTGAAAAGCTGAACATTAACAGGACTGGAACAGGTGCTTCTTCCAAGTCACAAGATCTTTGAGGTAAACTTCAAATTTTCATTCAAAAAACCTGAGAAATGTGTTACCTTAGCAGCTTAATATTGGGAAGAAAAATACCTTTCAGTAAAAAACAAACCCAGCTTTCTGTCTGTGCTGGCAGATGTGTATTTTCTACCATCTGTACAATAGGTCTTTTTCTCTGCCTGTTTGTTTAGAATGATGGAGAGCATGAAAATACCCTAGCTATTGTATTAAAGTCTTATATGTTAAACTTTGTAACTTAAAAAAATCCTCTAAAGAGAGTCATAATAACCTTATAAATCAGTAGCTGTAATACTGTGGTAATTACTGTAACTGTTCTAGTTCTCAAAGGGTAAAATGAATAGATGAAAAAAATGGAGCTCAGAATCCTATTATTAGCATCACATTGTTATATGCTGGGGAAATCTAGTCGAAATAATTATACAATACTTTTACACTTGAACTTCTCTTTATAGCTGACTTCCTTCTCTCCTCTCCAGGACAGCCTTATTCAGCTTTATTTTTTTCTCTGTGTTGAGATTTAAGGAAGGAGTAGCTCTGATACACATTTATAATCCTGAGAATTTAGATAGAAAGGCCTTAACACAAAGCCTAGTGCTCCTTGAGATCTATTTTTCATCAGAGGTTGAGGTTCCTACTGGCTTTATAAATAATCTCTATGCTCAAAGACTAAAAAAAGTCTGAGTGTCATCTTAGGATTCAGTGAAGAGCTGATATTCCACCCCTCCCTCCAGCCTTCTGTGGGAGGCACTTGTCCCTAGCTTTTGGATAGGGTAAAATATTCTCCTTTGAAAAGGAAATTGTCACCATTTTTTAGTATTTGGAGATATGTAGCACAAATTGATGTAGAGATGGTATTCATATGTAATTTCCCACTTAAGTACAAGTTTAATGGGAATCCCCAGAAGTTCAAATGGGTTCAAACTCGCTGATGTTCCAGATATGTAGCCATTATAAAAATAAATATTATAGTAAAGTTAAAAGTTCTAAAAGAGAAAATAGTTTGTCTCCTTTTCTTATCCAGTGGAAAATATATTTAAAAGGCCATTTTCACAGCAGAGATGATCTCATGTTCAGGGTCTTTTTTTTTTCACCTGTTCTCTTACTAGGGCAGTAGAAAAATGTGAGAGCTTTGCTAAATTCCAGGGCTTGTGCAGTCTCTGTCCTTGGAGGTTTTCAGGCTGAACCTGGATAAATCCCTGAGTAACCTGCTCTGACTTCATAGCTTTGAGCAGCTGATTGACCAAGAGACTTTTGAGAGTTCTTCCAGTCTGATTTACCCAGTGCTCCTGGGGTACTGATGCAGTAATTATACTGAATTCCTCTGCTTTGGCAAAGCCAGCAAAAATCCTACTGATGTAGGATTCAGCAGTCTATATGTGACATAAGGATCTGATCTTGAAAATAATCAAAAATTCTATTTTTTTTTAGTATCTTTTTCTGGCAGCCTTTAACATGCTTGAGGAAATGCACATTATGTGGATGAGAAAGGGTTCACGTTTAGTGGGTCTTTTTTTTAGAGATGCGAAATGTTCCATCATTCCCTAGTAACAGTATGTTAATCATCAGTGAAGTTTCAGAACTTCCTCTGTCCTACAAGCATTAAAACCTTGTTGTAAAAAAGATGGAAGGTGTGATTGTGTGCTGTCAGCATCTTAAAAGCTTCTGCTGATGTAGTGAGGTAAACAAAAAAAAAAAAAAAGCACTAAATATATGTAATTGTTACATTTGCATACATAATTTTTATAGAAACATCTATAATGGTCCCAGTGGCACATTTTATCACCTTAATACTCATTTGCTGCTTTCTTTTATGTGCCAGAATTATGCAGTCTTGAAAACCACTTTGCAGGTTGTGTTGTAAAGCTGTACAATCCATTCACAATTAAATTGAAAGTGTTTGCTTTAAAAGAAAAAATAAGAAGAAAAAAGTGATTTAAGTAGATGCTTTACTCCATTGACTAGGGCAGCCTAGATTTATCTGTGTGCATTAGTGTTCCTGAAGCTGCATTTCTCTGGATCACATTCCCAGCTTCTCCAGAGACTCCCTAAGTAGACCTGCTGTGTTTACAAAAACAAGCCTTTACATCCAGGTGAAATGGGTGCTACCTATCTTTTTTCTTCTTTTTCTTTCAAGTAAAAGCTGGTTTACAGGGTATATATTTCACTGTTCATTCCCATACCTCTTCCAGGTCTTAACTGTAATGTCTAAACCAAAATTATTTAATTTCTGAGTTTAAGCATTTTAACAGAAGACTGCACATTAATATTGTTTTGAGACTGCAGTAATCTTAAAAAAATAAATTTTAGAAGTTATTTTCTCTTAAAACAAGAAAAGTGCAGGCCAGATTTGTCTTGGTGTTTTTACTACAACTGGGTTTAGGAGTAACCACACATTTGAAAACTTACAGACCAAATTCTCCCATTTGAATTGTAATTAATAGAGAGCAAGGTGCAGTTGCACGTGGGAAATACAATCTGGACAGCTATAAAGCCTATTTCTATATAGCTTAGGTACTTCCAGTTGTTGGCAAGATATCTCTGTTTTCTAAGGATTTACTAAGTCTGTGATAGAGTGCTGGGTGTTACTGCTTGCTGTTTGTGCCTGGTCAAGGAGAATCTGCCTTTTCTTTGTCTGCCTTCTGTTCTTCTTACCCATGCATAATTCATAGGCAGAAATAGTGGTTTTAATTAGAGCAGCTGATACAGTGAGAGAAAAGAGTAGGGTTTTGTTGTTTGGCTTTGGTTTATTTTTTTAAAGGCTAGACCAGCCCTTCTTAAGGATACAGAAGCTTGCTTATTTTAGGCCAGCTGATGTAGTTGGATAATAAGATGCATTTTCCCTGCAGATTTTGCTTTATGCCCTTAAATCTTCCAGCAGCAACTCTTCGTTGCTTCCCTAGCAGGGATTTGCCTGCTTAAAATGACTGTAAAAGGTTTTTTCTGTTTAGCAATACAAAAGCATTATTCTCTTGGCTGCTTTGCTAAATTCAGCCCTTAGGAATATTGATAGTATTGATGAATATGGATTACTCTTGATTGCCATTCTCCTTTTGGAAGTCCCTGTTCTCCAGAGACTTACAACTGAGCACGTGGTGTTACAATTACAAATGTAAAAAGCTAAATTCAATGAGACAGTTCTTTTATTACATTTAATTACTCTGCAGTTATTCTTTGGGCAAGGGTAGATTCTTTGTTTCACACTACTCCTAGTTTGTCAGGAATAGCCCTTGCTCCTAAAGGAATGGAGGAAGGAAAGCTCATTCCAGTCACCTACACAAGCATGTTGGAGGTGTCGTTTCTGTAGTACGTGTTGCATTTGCTGGCAGTTTTAAACAGGGCTTTTCTAAGAATGCAATCAGGAATTTTTGTGCTTTTGTATTAATTCGGAATTCCTGTGGTCACATAAAACTGGAGCTTTAAATAGCAGGTGCACTGCTGCCAGCCATGCTTGGAGGGATGCAGCCACCCCTTCCTGGCTGGAAAACACTTGCTGCTTGCTCACAGGCTTTGCACACGCTGCCTGATGCTCTCCCCTGCCATTTTCTGTTCCCTGCATCGCAGAATTCTTCAAAGATTTTCCAGTCTTTGTCCCTAAGAGCACTTAGTGTGGGTGTTTCAGTCTGCAGTTTCACCACGAGGATGTCTGTTCCCAGTAAGCTTGGCTAGAAATATTGGCAATTGATCTGCAGTGGTTGAAGCTGCATTATTTCCTGCACAACTCTCATCTCAGGTACCATCACTTCCTGAGGTGTAGCAAATCACAGTAATTCACTGAAATTCAAAGAAGGTTCTGAGTCTTGGGGGTTTATTCCACAAAAGTGGCTTACTAGATATTCCACAAGTTGTTTTTAACCCATTGCACAATATTTATTTACCAAATTAATGACTTGCTCCAACGGAATGTTGGTATTTGAATAAGTTCTTTTTAAACTTTATTGTAGAATGGAGCCATTTACTTGGTAAGTAAGTTTACTTAGTTCAACTTATTTTGCAAGTAAGGAATAGGCAGGAGGCAATTTTTCTGAGAAATACTTGGCAGCAGCAATTATCACAAGTAACTAACAAGCATAGTCCATTATTGGTATATGAAAGGGAACAGTGTGGGAATTGAAATTAGAATTTAATTTGACATAAAGAGCCATATTAAAAACCTTAGAAATTGATGTTGCATTTATTAGACATGAAGAGTTATCAGAATGTTATTCCTGATGTATCTGCTCCTTGCAGTCCTTGCACAGGAGAAACTTGAGTTAGGGGTGAGGAGGTAATTCATTTTCCAGTTTGTTACTGTCCATGGCTCTTGAATTGCAGTCGCTGTGGGCTGGACATCTGCAGAGCTGGGAACGGTCACCCAGCTGCTTCAGTGATGTGCTCTGCTCATCAGAGGTCTTGTCCTAATTCTAGTTCCAATCAGCCTGAACAAATTACCTGCTAGTGAAAAAAGGATAAATTGCACTAATCATTCTGAAAATCTATCCCCTGTAAGAAAAAAGTTTAATTCACAGAAAAGCAGAAAAGCCTTCCTAAAACCACTTGAGAGATGATCAGGCTCTATAACTTTTATATCACAAAAACTTCTGGGAAGGTTTACTCATGATGCAGGAATACTTACTGCGGCTTTGCCATGGAATGTGTGTCCTGCAGGCTGCAGAGCTCAATCCCCAGTGGTTTCTGTGTGAGTGCAGTGATCCAAGGGCACAGGGAGTGCTGGCTCAGGGAGATCTGGGCTCTGCTGGAGTGCTCCCAGCCCAGATGAAGCTCCTGTTTGTAGGGCCAGGTGTTCCCAGCCTGCTGCCCCTCTCCCCAGTGCAGTGCTTCTTGCAGCTGCTCACCTGCCTGGCACACTGACTCTTGTAAAACTGCATCTTGCTAGCAGCAGATAATTCACATGGGAGCGTGTATTCCAAAACCAGACCGGCCTAATGGAGGTGTATTCTGTGTACTAAAACAATAACTGTATTTTATTTGCACTGAAAATAAACTGTTGACATGGTATTATACCTGTTAAAGCTTCTTTTTTTTTTTTTTTGTTAACTTTTTAAGGTTAAAAATTCACTTTACTCCCCAATACAGAGTTGCTGTGTTAACAGAAATATTAAAAAATCAAAATGTAAATTTGGCAGCACTTGAATCTTTTAGTCAACAAATATATGTAAATTTTTATCAGTTTCCTCAGTGGCTTATTTCAGTAGCAAAGACATGCTCTTACCTAGTCTTTCTTAAACAGAAATTATACCATCTTCAGTCATGACAGTCATCTTCCTTTGGTCTATGCTTATGAGACTATGTCTGGAAATTTATCTGTGCAAGTAAAGAGGTGACTTTTTTTTCCTGCCTCCTCCACAGTACTGATTCACTTAATCAGTAATTTTATTTTACAGAAGATTTCTAAAGTCCAGCTTCCTAGAAGATGAATCCTGCATTTTCACATTCCTCAGCTCAGCTACAGACATCACACACAGCACTGTAAAAGGTGTTTTATTTGAGGAGCACAGATAGTTCCACTCCAGGCCAGGAGAGCAGCCTCATCCTGGCCATGACCTCCCCCTCATTATTTTTGTGCTTAACCTACTTCCTTCCTTCTGCCTGTTATTTTCCAAATTTTCCATCTTCCCAAGAGCACTTGCTTTTTAGCTCTCTCCTGTCTCTGGGGCTTCATATATGAACCCAGTTCATTGTGGTTATGAGAACTGGTTTGTACATTTCTGAGACTGGACAGATATTTTCTATTTTCTTCCTTTTGGTGTGTGTAAGATGAAAATTTTTAAAAGCTGCTACAGAAAGCACTGAGAGAAATCTAAAGATTCCTTAGGAGAAAGCTTCTTTCTGCACCACATCATCCCAGTAAATACTTGTTCTTTTTTGCCTTTAATTTTAAATTTATCATATAGTCGATGTTTTCTTTTGGTGGTTTGAACCACATTTTACACAGTTGCAGATTATTTGAAATTTAGCAGGTATTTTTTTGTGGTGCTGGTTTTGTATAATAAATGGTCCAAAATCCAGGCAAAAAAAAAGCCCCATCGATAACTTCTTAATATTTTCAACTTGTATTTCCAGAGTGGTGATAATTAAAATCTCTGGTATTAATATTCCTCCTGCTGTGCTCATCCCATATCAAAGAAGACTGAGTTAAAATGCTGCAGGCAAGATCATTGTTTCAGAAAAACTGAAAAGTTTCCTTTTTCTCAGTGTTGCTGAAGAGATGGTCAAACTTCTTTTTTTGTTCTGTGTGCACTTACAAATAGATGGACGTTCTCTGTCTAGGCAATTCTTTTGTCCATGTCATTTAATTTTTATGTATTCTCTAGAATTTTGGCTCTAGGTATTGTCTAGAATTTTTTATAAAGCTTTTATTAATTTTTTTACAGTTTTTTTTTAAGCTCTGCAATAGCTTTAGTTCAAAAAATACTTCAGACTAACTTATTTTTCCTCGGAGTGTAAGATTTTTGACTAACAAAGTTTCTGTTTAAGCATTTGGAAAATTTTCATTTTGAAATATTAGACACTGTATCTGGTACTAACATGGAGGGGTGTGCAATAACAGCCAGGAGCTGTTGGTGTAGCACTGAAATTGAACATTTTTCTACTTCTGAGGAGTAATTTTCATGTTCTAATGAACCTTTTTTCCTGTGGAAGTTCTGATTTCTTCATGAGAACACAACACTGCAATTAAAGTTGCAGTAGGCTTTTAGGATTCTTTCCTGCTGAATTCTGCATCATTTCTTTTTCTTATTTTGGTCATTTGTAACATGCTGCTGGGTACATGTCCCTGTAGACTCAAATACAAACTCAGTTACAACCTGCATCCCAGAGGGGAACAGTGTTCATGTCTTGGCTGATGTTTTTACTCCTTTGAGGCTGACAGTGAAAAAATCTAACTGCTAGTGCCTTCCAGAAGCACAGAAGGGTTGGAAGAAGTATTTAGCCTCTCCATAGCCTGATGTGGTGGGATGTGTTTGGCTCCTGTCTCCTCTGTTCTGGTCTTGAAGGAGCAGTCTCTGATATGTTGTCATAGGAAACCTGTGTCACAGTTTGTTTTTTTTTTTCACTAAGAAGCAGTAGCAGCAATTTTCCCCCTGTACTTTAAAAATTGCATCTCTCTTGTTTTGTTCACATCTCTGTGTGATGTTAGTAATGAATCTGAAGACAGGACTTTGCAGAAATTGTTGCCAGCACTTTTGTTTGGAAACCCACTTCAGCTGGAGATAGCCCCTTTGCCTTTCTTCTCATGCCCATATATGTTATCTTTACATGTTCTCCATATATTCCCCCCTGGTTTTGATATATCTGAGTTACTTAAGTATTATTTGGATTATTTTATCCCATTTCTTCCTGTTGACATCTCTCCCTTTCTTTGTTAGGTTTTATTGCACAAAATCCCTGGTAAGTTTTGCAAATCATATTTTTCCCTGTCTCTGTGTTCAGTCACATGTGAAGAGCTTTGTTTTAGATCCATTCATGTGCTTGTAGAATTTAAAATGATACATGGGGACACACAGAATTTTAGACAGCTTCATAAATACTTGTATAGCCACACTGCAAAACAGTTGTTTTATAAGGGACCTCTTTTTAGAATTGAAACAGAAATAAAATATATTTGCCTTTCTATACTTACTTAGGAACTGCAGCATTATTTTTAAATCTAAAAGAGGGAAAGATTTTCTTAAATTTCAGAATAAGTAGGTGGCAAAAAAGAGAGGACTGGGAGAGTAGTGGCCATACAGGAAAGTCAGGAAAATAAGAGGAAATAAGAGCATTGATGGTGCAGAAATTTAAAGCAAGACAGAAAACATTCATTGTTTCTGTCTCTTGCCTGGCCTCATCTCTGCTGCTTAAAATTTCAAATGAAGGGTTTCTCTCCCTTAGGTGTCTGTAACATTACTCAAATCATTGTTTGTCTCCTGCATTTCAACTACACTTTTTCACTGAGATTGTTAGTTTTTAAAATTTTACTGTGTTTTTTTTTTCTCATTAGCCCCAGGATCACAGCTAAATTAAACATGCCTGTATAGTAGTGTGATACTACATGTGATAATTACATGCCACATTTTTTTCAGTTTCAGTTCATGGTATTCTGTTCATTAGGTGGGTTTCTGTCCCTGTAATTTTTCAGCCCTTTTATATTTCAGTTGCTTGAAAATCGGCCCTTTCTGCTTGAGATGAGAATTCTGTCTGCTCAGAAAGGGCAGCGCTGTGTAACTCAGTGCTCTGCTTTCTGCCAGCAGTTTATTTCAGTGGACCTGCTGCTTCCCACTTTGCTCAGCCTTGGTGGTATTGCAAAATGCTCAGAGCAAATTGAATGGCCTCTATCTTCGTATCCCTTCTTGGATCTTTTACACTTGCTAATTGGATTATTGACTGACACAAATCTTTTCCTGTGGTATATATAATAATCTTTCTGTGTGCCCCCTCACCTCACCCCAGGCCTGCTGCTGTTCATGTACTACTGGGAGTATTGTCAGTCAGACCCTTTTTGCCCTACAACCAAAGAAAATAGTTTTCCCAGCTTCTGTGTGCCTAAACTCGGTATTTCTTTGCTTGACATTATAGTTGGCTCATAATTATGAGATGTTCTGTAATGGTAAACTGATTGTCAGAAATAGCTTACATGTATTTTTTGGCTGGCAAGAAGAAAAACAGCATTTCTGTAGAAGTGCTGTCCCTTCAAGTGAGCACCTGGCTGGACAAGTGTTCCCCTGGGTCTGGCACATGATCATGGCTGTCTTTCAAAGTCCTTTACTTGACTGACAGTTGTGGTGCTTCTCTCAAAGGGTTGTTAAAAAGGTAGGAAGCTGCCCTGTCATCTTACCCATGAAAACACGTTGAAAGCTATTCTTCCAGTTGAAGAATATCAAGTTAACTGGAAGGTCTTGGTAGTCCTTCTGTATTGGGTGTTTTTATTTAGGGATTCTGGGTTCACTTGGCAGTAAAGGTATTTCAAGAGACGACTTCTTGTAACTTCTTTTACTGAGATCCACAAATACTTTTCTTAGTTTTTTGCAGCTTGCTGACAGAATTCTCTGGTCATGTGGCCACACAGGGGTTTGAAACTTGAATTAACCTCTAAACTAGGTATTTGGACTGTTCTTTTCTCTTGCAATAGCCATAATCACCAGCAGAACTCAAATGAGCATCCAGCAGGATGTTAAAGGAAATAATTCCTGGAAATTAACACTAATGGTTACTCTTTTTTTCTGAAAGTCTTTGTTCTCTTCCCAGAGCTGGGAGCTTATTCTGATTTTACCACTTAAAACCTTGACCAAAATTTTGGTCAAAGAAAAGAGCTGGAAGCAAGGAAGTACTAAACTCTGCAGTGTCTGCCCTGATTTCCTTCCTTTCCCCTCTATTAACTAAATTGCTAGGCTGAATTTTGGGATGCACCAAAGTTCCTTTATTTGCTTCGAGTTAATTTCAAAATGCATCTAAATTGATCCTGTGGTTCTGACATTCCTTCTTTGCGTTACTTACTGCAGTTTCAGTAAAACTATCAAACTTTAAGTGTCACAAAGTGTCACAAACTTTTTGTGACACTAAATAGTATCACACAGGTGTAACAGGCAAAGGCTTGGCAGAAGAGTGCTGGTGGAAGGGTGGGGATTGTGACTCCTGTTGGCAGGGAGTAACCACAGCAAGGCACCATTTTCAGCAATTAGTGCCCAGAGCTAGTTTCTCAGTATGTGTTCAGAAAACCCCGCTGGAGCTACTCTAGGTTCAGTTCATCTTAAAATCCCATCAGTTCCTGGAAGCTTGGCTTCAGGCACCAGTTTTTAGCTCATGCCTCACTTTGTTCTTGATTCATAAAATACAAGTGTGTGTTCTGACTGTTTAGCAGTTACTTTGACATAAACTGTCCCCGTGAGGCTTCAAATTATTTGATATTCTAAGCAAATTCATTTTTTCTGGTTTGGCTTTTTTTTAAGTTGATTGTACAGGCTATAGGCAGACTCCAAAACATCTGTTTGTTTCATTTTTGGAGGACTTGACTGGAAACGTTTTCATGTCAAAAATATTTTGGTCCATTTTTGCAAAACAATATACTGCCCAGCAGTTTGATTCTGTAGCCACATATAAAGCCACCAAGCTGTTGAAACTGCAGACTCACGATTGACAAAATAATGGAATTTCTCTTCTGTTAAGTTGATGCTTTTTCTGCCCTTGAAGGAGCAGTGTCGTTCCACTCCTGGGCACAGCTGTACTCATCCCTGTTCTGTCCCTGCTGTGTTGGATGAGCTCAGTCCTGCTCCAGGCACTCCACACTCCTTAGAGGCAGTGCAGGCTTTGTCAGATCCAGTGCCCAGGGCCAGGGGCTCTAAGGAAGGTGCCAGAAAACAAGCAGTAAAAAACTGGGACACTCTTCCTGAGGGAGTGGGGTTTGGCTCCTGTCAGATGGTGATGTTATGAAGCATGAGAGATTTTCTTACAATTGCTGTTCATTTTTTAATGTTTCTTGTGTGATATTTTTCTTATCATTAAATGTAAATGCCCTTGCTAATAAATATTTTCTGTCAATGAAAAGCAAGTGTGTTGCTGCTTTCAAAGTAGGCTGGCTAATTCTTTAACAGAAAAGAACATCTAGTCCCAGCTACTTTACAGGTAATGTAAACAGCCAAAAAAAAAATTTGTATTGGTTCCACCTTTTGCAATTAAAAAAACTCCCTTTTAATTCTCTGATAAGTACATGCAAAGAAATCATAAATAATATGCAATGAGGATTTTAGTAGATAACTGTGCCTGAGTGCAAAGTAGAATCTAGTCTTCATTTCATAAATAATTTAACTGTGAGGAAAACTTGTCTTGGTCCTTGAATTCAGCTGCATTACTGCTAAGCACTCGCATTTCTATTTGGAATAAGAAGATGTTGGAAGTTTTTATGTGGTATATCTTCTCTTTTGACAATTTCTGCCCTTTTTTTCCCTGTCATTTCTTCTCAGCTAGCTCTGAGCTTTCTAATAGGTTCCTTTTTTTTTTTTTTGAAGATCAATAGTGACTTTTTAGGTAGAAATAATGACTGCTGTATTGCACTAAAGCGTTGTTCTGCATCTGAAGCATCATCACATAGGTGATCTCCATCACAGAGGTGCTCTTAATTATATAAATAGGGGATTAAGTGCATAAAATTTGTGCTAAGTTAAAATATCTGGATGCTGATTAAGCAAAATTAGTGATACTTTAGTAATATTTTTACATACTAAAATAATTTAGTGTCAATAATTATCTGTGGTCAGTCTAGATATGACTTAACTGTGTCTTATGATTAGAAATTGTGAAGCATGCATATTTAATTGATTTTTTTGTTGTTGTTCTCACAAAGAGAATGTTAAACAGCTGTTGACATGTTGCAGATGCTGGTCTCAGTCAGACTTGTTTTGTCCTGATATGTTTTACAGCATAAATAACCTGATTAGGAGTAGGTAGTGATAAAGCCCAAAAGTAACTTCAGGAATTAGAAAAAAGAAAATATGTCTAAAAGGAAAGTATCTTTAGAGTGCTTGTAAACTCTAGCATGACCACACTGAATGATTAAAAAACATGGACCTGACACCACAGACCTAAACTAGCAGGCATCTTCAGCTCTGTGAGTTTTGGTTCTGTTCAAAACAATTCCTTTCAGCTTTGGGAGTTGCTCAGCCTCAGTGAATTGAAGAATTTAAACAATCCCTCTAAGTTTAACATGTGGGTACCTAAAAACTTAACCCTTCATGCCCAGTTCCCAGTACACTGGAACTCAGCTGCTTTTCTTCCCCTTGCTGTAAGCGAGCCCTTACAGAAGATACTGTCATTGAATTTCCACAGGTGTAAAGAATTCACTTTACTGGTAATTACATGTCATGTAACACCTTTTATTCAGTATTCTTAGAATACATTTACCATTATCAAGCTGTGCAAACACACAATTAGCATTAAATTTAATTTTTTTTTGCCAGTTCATTAGGGTTTTGTAGAATTCAGACTGTTCACTGATTGGTATAAGCTTGGGATGAGCACATACAAATTCTAAACTCATTTATGGAAACACTGATTACCTGTTCTGGGTGATCTTGGGGAAAGTAATTTGTTTACCCACACCTGTTTCATTAGTGTTTAGTGATTATTATTGTTTCTTAACCTCCTGATTTCACAGATGATGAACTGTCCTGTTAAAAGGGCTTTTGTCTGGGAAGAAATTACAATTATAGAAATGTAAAAAAAGAAAATGATTCATAAATTTTTAAAAAAATATGAATTATGTCTCTTTCTATTGCTGAATTAGTGGAATACTAAGGATCTAGAAGACATCCCCTGCAGGTAGACTAGAACTAGCAGTCTCTGCTGTTGCTCTAGATAACAAGTTTAATAAACTAGAAGAGAGCTAGACTGAGCAACCAAAGGAGGGTAAAACTTGTGTTTGTGGTACAGAAGTCTGAAAGTAGGGTGGGAGGCATTATTCTTAATCCAGTGAAGACTGAAAGGAGCTTTTCCTTTAATTTTTTATGCACCAACCTCCCACACGATGCTAAAAAGCACAACCTGGCTGTGTATCTGTAGGGGGAGGGTGTCTATGGTATTCATTCTTGGAGGAGAGAAGAGGAAGTGCAAGAGCTCCCAGGACACCTCTTGGAGGAGGACAGGTCACATAACTTGCTAGGGTGAAGAACTCTCAATTACTGGAATGGAATATAAAGCTGCCCTCACTGCTGAGCTGATCAGTGGGACCAGAGCAGTGCCCGGGTTGTTTTAGGTGTGAGCTGCTCAGTTCTTCAGTGAGCTGTACGTGGAACAAGGGATTTCTGGGGAGTGGGTAACTGCCACGTGACATTTCAAAAGCCTTTCATACAAATGGAACAGAATAATCCAATTTGCCTAATAGGCTGGAAGCAAATAGTAAATTTAATGGAATTATGTAGAAAACTTAGAATTCCTTTCTGGTAACGTTGTTCCCATTATCTTTGACTTGCAGGTCTCTTTTCTCCCTTCTTCCTTGCCCTCTCTTTTTTGGGGGTGGAGAGCCTTAGCTTGGTTTTTGCAAGACCTGATGCTGTCCAGTAGTTACTTTGACATAAACTGTCACTGTGAGGCTTCAAATTATTTGATATTCTAATCAAATTAATTTTTTTCTGGTTTGGCTTTTTTCAAGTTGATGGTACAGGCTATAGGCAGGCTCCAAAACACTTGTTTGGTTCATCTTGGGAGGACTTCTTTGCAGATTCCTTGGAAATAATCCTGTGCCAAGGCCCTGCTCTCAGAGAGGTGTGATGTTGTTTTGGGGACACAGAGAACAGGAAGGTCAATGTCAGTGTGGGGTGACAAAAAAACCTGATCTAAGTAGGCTGGGTGGGATGTACACAACTCTGTTTACTCCCCATTTAGAACAGAATTTTAAAAAAATCCAAACAAATGGAATTCTAAATGACAAACAGTATCACTGCAGTTAAATGATGGTTTAATTCTTTAAAATATAAAAAGTTTTAAATACCCATTTTCTTTGGAATGTGGGTGTTAAAATGTGAAGATGCCTTAAGACTGGCATCTTAGAGTGTGTCTACATGCACAGAATTGCTGAGAAGGATCTAGAAATTTTTTAATATCATCTATAAAATTCTCTTTGAATTTATGCGCATTCAGAATTGTGCACATCCCATGGGGAAAGAATATAAAACAGGAAAGTTAAGCTACAGCAATAAACCTGATAGATCTATAACTGCTATGCACAGTTGCATTATAAAATATATGGATATTTTATAGACTGTAATGTAAAGACAGTGATTTAAACCAGCTTTTTTACAGTGTAAGCTATGTCCAGAAAGTCATAAATGCAGAAATAAATATGAGGAGGGAGAAAAAAAAATCATGTCCTTATAATGTGTACTTTTCAGACTTCTGACATACTTGATTTGATCAAATATCATTATACAGAATCTTATTACAGCTTGTTATGTCTTTCACTAGCTAGAATTTCTGTTCAGTGTCTTTTAAAGAGCAACCCTTCAAAGAAATTGGCTAGAAGTACTAACAATCAGTATTTTAATTAATAAGATTGTTACTAAGGGCACTCAAAGCATTTATTAAGCATGTGAAAGGGAATAGTAGGGAACTGCTTTTGTTTCTGGGCTTTTCCAAGGTGCTACATGTGCCTTTGTTTTTCTGCAATTTTTTTTTAAATGGTTGGAAAAAGTTCTAGTAAGTAAAACCAACAAGTGTTTGTATATAGGTTTATGCTCAGACCTTCACTCATGATTTTAAGTTACTTGAGTTTCTCAAAAATCTTTGGCTTCAGTCTTTCATTTTGGGTGGTTTATGGGCCTTCTATTGCCACAGCTCCTCCACAATTCACACATTTCAGTTCATTTATCTGTAAAGCATCCCTACAAGACAGGGAGTTGATAATAAGGTCCATGCAAAGGAGAAGGAGTTGTTCAGAGATGAATTCTCACCCTGCAGCTCTGAGCAGAGAGGCAGATATGTGTGTGTGTGTGTGTGTGTGTCTGTTGAAATTACTGAGCAAAAGCTGTTGTCAACAAACAGGGAATGCAAACTGCAGAGATTTGCATGAATTAAGGTTTTCTGAGCTTGGTGTCTGGGGACAAGGGGGTTTTGTACCAGAGGAGAGGCTGATTCCCAGCACTAAGAAGTGAAAACAACTGTGAAATAAAATTTGTGAGGTGGCTTTTTCTCTGGAATGTTATTTTAATGTATTTTCTGCATCATGTGTCTCATTACAGATAATAGTGTGCCCATCTCTCAGCAGAAAGAAGGAAAAGCAATATACAACATCAGTTGCTTCAATTTTAAAAGAAATTAAGAAAGGTCTGATTAGATGGTGCTATTCAGTTATTTTGGTTATGTAAATGTTCTGAGTTAGTTCGTCCCTTGTGAATAGTTTATTTAAAGCATAATTGTTGTAGGGAAAAAAGTTATTTCCTCTTGAGAAAGCTTCATTGCAAAGCTAAGTGTGTGATGGTCCCATTTCTGCAGAGCTGTGGCTGAGAGGCTCTGTTGAGGGCAGGATCCATCTCTGGTTAGATTACACAGGAGGCTCCCAGCTCTCCCCACTGCTGCCATAATCCAGAATGCACTGGTTGAAAGAAAGCTCTCTGCAGGAAATGCCAGTGACCTGTTTAATCATACAAAGATTATAACAATTATGGTTTTAAATATTATAAGTGTCTTCTGATCCCCATGAACAGTATTCCTGTGCTGATAGCCAAAAGCCTTTTGATAAGTACCCAGTGGTTTATCTGATTTGTTACAAGCTCTGAGTGTCCTGGGGTCTTCTCCTGCCTCTCAGCTCTGTGCTCTGGGCCCATCCCAGAAGCCTGTCAGCCCATGCTGTCTGTCACTGCCTCTCCCTTCTGAAGACTTTGAAAGGGTGGGTGCTTCAGTTGCTCTGTTTAAGGGTGCCCATTCTAAACCTTCTCTTTCTCAGGGTACATATTTGTGTTTGGGCTGGCTTACCTCAAGAAGAGCCAAAAGCAGGGCCTTGCACAGGATGAGCTGTCACCCAGAGATGGCCTTTCACCAGCATCACTTGTTTTCTGGATGCAATCTTTTCCATCAAGCATAGTTAGCCCTATGTTTTCCCGTGCTTTTCCATTGCTAGTTGTCTTTATTGCAGGAGCAGCAGTGCCAGTGTCACTCCAGTCCATGCAGGCAGTGGGTTTTTATGGTTTTGCTGGGCTTTGTTTATTTCCTATCTGTGATGGTACTCAAGCATTCTAGTCTGAACACATTTTCATACAGTTCAACCGAGTATTAACTTTAATGGAGTGTTTTTCTATAAGGGTCTTGAATTAAAATCTCCTCTCTTTCCCTGGGGACTGCATTGGTAGCAGCTACCTGCAGCACATCCTTAGCTGGAGATCTGCAAGCATGGATTCCCCTCCCCTGTGGAGGAGGAGCACTTTCTCCCTTACTCCTGGCTCAATTGTTGCTTCCAAATAAATAATGAGAAGCAAGATTTGTTCAGCATTTAGCTTCATGTTTTAGTTGAGATTTAGTCATAGCAAATGCAGACAGTGCCTGTCACTTCTTTCTGCATTAGAAAAGCCAGAGAGAAAGGAAACAGTACATCTCAGAGTGCCCCTCTTGGTAGCCCAGACCACCAGAGCCCGTTGATGGTCTTGGCAACTTGACCACCTTGAACTTGAGGATCTTGCTCTTCCCTGAAGCCCCAAATATTCCAAAGATAATTCTGTCTGCTGTGCCTAGGGAAGAGTTGGGTTCCTTGATCTGTATTGTCAGTCAGTTCTTATAGTTGCTCCCATATACTTGCCAAGGCTGGATTTATTTCTCCTTTGGTCAAGAACCTCTTCCCTGTCTGTCCTTTCCTCCAGAGAGGAGGAAGGTTGCACTCACTTGAGAGTGTGCTCTACATGTTATGAGTTTGCTTCTATTTTAAGATGCAAGTATATTCCTTATTCTGATGCCAAAAGATTTTTGCTTTTTTTTATATTTTTCATATATTCCTAGCTCTGTAGACTCTTATTGTATATTTACATTGTTTCTTAGCTAGCATTCAGTGCTTTTCCAGTGCTTGTTAGACAGACACATGCCTGGAATCCCATTCTAATCTCTCTTCTTCAGTGAACCAAGGCCATTCTACTTCTTCCCCATGTATGTAGACATGAACAATGTGGGGAGGCTTCAGTAGGAGGCTGAGCCAAGGGGAGAATTACTTCATTAACTGTACTTTTAATTGGGCATTCTTGTCAGTTATGCTAATTTCTAAACTTATAAAAGTGTCATAGCCCTATATCACATGTGCATTTTGCCATAAGTGCACCTGAAGGATCCTTCAATAAACAGTAACCACCTTTATCCTTTTAGTCTTTGGCTTGTGATTTCAGGGCTCAGAAGGGCATCGATTCTAATTTGATTTTTCTGTGGCTTCAGGAAATTTTCAGCTGATGCTTATTTTTAATGGCTTGTCAAAGTGAGATCTGTATTAAGACAGCTTGTGCTGCTCTACCTTATGTGTTCCACTGTGTAGCAGAGCAGTCTGTGTGGGAGCTGTCTGACTTGATGGCAATCTTTAGTTTGTCCTGCAGTGTGCTCCCATTCTTCCATGCCATTTATCACTTCAGTGCCTTCATGTTGAAGGCAGACCCTCCTTTCTCAAATTGCTTTTTTCTTCAGTTATTGTGTGCTGCCTCATTTTCTGGGATGAACTATTACTGTTGGCCCTGCCTTGAAGTGGGCTGGTGTGGAGAGAGATTGGAGAAAGAAATTATTGCTTGTTATTTCATTCCTATAGTTAACCTCAGAAACCTCATTTTGTCATGCAGCTGGAACAGGCTTTTTTTTTTTGGATTTTAGCTCATCTGAACAGCACTGATTCTCTCTCAAGTTCAGTCAATTTAAAAGGAAATTATATCACAAGGGTTTTTCTTTGCTAACTCTGAAGCATTGGAAAACCCCAAATCTCTGTAAACTGGTAAGAGATCAAATCTCATAAGGTTTCTTTTCATCATATACTAATTTGGTTTTCAGATCCATTATTTAATTTCTTTGATTGTTTTCTGACAGGACAGCAAAAGGATAGTGCTGCTAGGATAGGAACAAGTAGGTATTTGCTTTATATTTCCCCAGTTTTTCACTGAAAGAGAAGTGTCACAGAATCATTTTACCTCACCACCTCCATATAAATACTTCATCAGTGCTACATTTAAAATGCTGTGAAGTTGTCTAAGGCCAAAGCCTAAAGAAAAGTACCAATTTAAACAGAAACTTCTTAGATCATTTTTCCAGTGAGCTTGATTTGAGGGCATAATCTGAGGAGAAAATGATCCCATTAATTAGTGAGAAGGAAGGCAAGATAAATAACTTGGAAGAGATTTTATTTACTTTATGTTTTGTAACCTGTGCTCTGTGATGTTTTTTATTCAGTTTTAAATTAGTTATAAGGTGTGCAGCCTGTAATTTTTCAGTGTCTGTGAAATCTCAGAATGGACAATCTTTATCTTAACAGGCCATGGAGCAGATGTGAAATGTGTTGACTGGCATCCAACCAAGGGATTAGTTGTTTCAGGAAGTAAAGATAGCCAACAGCCCATCAAGTTCTGGGATCCAAAGACTGGCCAGAGCCTTGCCACACTGTAAGTTCTTACCCACAGACTTTTGATTTGCTCAAATATAAGCTAACTTTATAAAATAATTTTTTCTTAATTCCCTTCTTAGCTCTTTTCCTCCCAACTTTTCAGCCATACACACTTGCTTCACACACGAAGCTAGTGCTTTAGCTGTGCCAGAAAATCCAGAGGTTAGATGAGGACAAGTCTCTACCTGGACTTTAACATTTGATATTTAAATTTACTTTGTTCTTCTTCACAGGCAATCTAGCCACACAGTTCTCATTCAGACTGAGGTAGGGAAAAACAAACGAGATGTTTCATCTGGCTGATGAAAACTTTCCTATGCTGCAGTAGAAACATGCACAGTAACTGGGTACTGTCTCAGTGAGTGCTTTGCAGTACAAAAGACCAGGATCAAAGCACGGGGCCTTTGCACAGAAAGCCTCAGTGTTCTGCTTTAGTAGCCTGAACTGCCTTGTTATTGACCTGAATATTTGTGACTGGCAAACAACACATTTTTATCTGTGTCTGAGAAACCAGCTTCAGGACAAACAATCTGTTTGTTTCTCTCTGCTTGCAGGCACGCTCACAAAAACACAGTGATGGAGGTGAAACTGAATCTCAATGGCAACTGGCTGCTGACAGCTTCTCGTGACCACCTCTGCAAGCTCTTCGACATCCGGAACCTGAAGGAAGAACTTCAGGTCTTCAGGGGGCATAAGAAAGAGGCCACAGGTCAGAATTCTTTTTTATTAAGTAGGTTGTTATTATTAAGCTTAGATTTAAAATTAAAATTATTTCCATTCATTAGAAATCCTCATGTTATACCTTGTGATTGTGGCTTACTGTGTGTTTCAGCTGTGGCCTGGCATCCTGTTCATGAAGGGCTGTTTGCCAGTGGAGGGTCGGATGGGTCCTTGCTGTTCTGGCATGTTGGGTATGTGGCATTTTCATCAGCACGTTGGAAAGGTGGTGGTCAGCTGTGCAAGCTGTTAGACAAAACACAAAATACCACTTTTCCCCTTTGGGTCCATATTTAACCTGCGTATTTGTGATAATAGTTTTTCTCTGTACCTGAGGAATTTGTTAATATGCTTCATTTATGAAGAAGTTTTCCTGTAGAAATGTGCTTTAAAGGATACAATTGCTTGCACAAAACCAGCCATGTGTTGAGTGATGAATGGTTGAAATTCCTAGTTTCTTAAAGCTTGTTCTGAGGTGCTGGAATTATTTTGGTTTTAAATGTACAGTTAAAAATCCCTACATTACTGAACTGCCTGTTAAAACCACAGGGAACAATCAGTTCATCCAGTAGAAAAATGACAGAGGCTTAAATTTGACAAAATATGGGATAGAGGACGAACAACTACTGAATAGCAGAAGTTTTCTGTTGTAGCTGTAGGAGATATTCAGCTGTCTATGGTTAATTTATATTTTTTTAATGTGTCAGGGTTGAGAAGGAGGTTGGTGGAATGGAAATGGCCCATGAAGGAATGATCTGGAGTCTGGCATGGCATCCCCTTGGACACATTCTGTGTTCAGGCTCAAATGATCACACCAGGTAATTTCAAGTATTTAAAGAGAAAGTCTAAGGGAACAAATTACCTTTTAGAAACCAGAACAGTGTCTGACATCAGTGAATAAATAGAGTGGGGTGGATCTGTTACACAACCAGTGGCCAAAGCAGAGACACAACTTACATTAATAGGGAGCCCTAGGTGACATTTTATATTACAGGGTAGAGTCTGACCTCTTAAAACAAATATTATGATTTTGGTTGGTGGGAGCTTTTAAATCCACTGAAGAAAATGTAAAAAAAAAGAATTCTTGTCATTTCTTGCTGAAGAAATACTCCTATCTCCACAGCAATTTTTCCTGCAGATCATCTGCTGGTCATGTCTTTTCACATTGCAGACACATTCAGAGGCTGTAGTTTGTGTTTTCACGTTGGACATGCTATAAACATAGTGCATTTTATAAATGCAGTAAATTTTTGTGAGGGCATGTGTATATGAAGAATATATACTTGAGCAAGAAGGTTTTGGAATGGACTAGAAAGATTGTTTTTCAGGATCTGATGTTGATGCCTTGTACTTACACCCATTACACTTTGAAGTATCTTCTGAGTTGTAATGTTGGGGTTTTTATTTTTGGCTTGAAGCTCATGCCCTGTGTTCAGATCTAGAGCTAAACTTGATTTAGTAAGAGTTGAATCCTTAGATAATCAAGACACTACACTAAAAATCAAAGAACTAATTAGATGAAAAGTTGTTCACGCTCTTGACCCTTTAATGTAACTTCCTTCTGACAGCAAGTTTTGGACTAGAAATCGGCCTGGAGATAAAATGCGAGATCGTTACAACTTGAACCTGCTGCCTGGCATGTCAGAGGATGGCGTGGAATACGGTGAGGCATTTTTCCTCAATTGGGAAGGAAGAGGATTGGGGTCAGGAACAGGCCTAGATCATTAGGTGACACCTCTGGGTAAGGTGAGGAAGCAGAATTATAGCATTGGGGACCACTTGGGCAAAAATACCTTTTTCTAAGGATGATTTTACTGCCCGTGTTATCAGTGATCATCATTCCAACAATGGGTTTTCTTCTGTTTCCACAGCTCCAGGAGGTAAGACCTGCTCTGTCAATCACAGGAAGGAGGTTTGGCTCTCCCTCTGGCAATATCTGCAGTTTCCTTTTCTTCCTGAAAACTTCATCTGTCTTCAGGGCTCCCCACAGTCCTGAACTGCAACAGGAAAAGCAATAAGGATTCTACTAAAACCTTTTAACTTTACTCTTAAGGATTTATCCCAATAATTTTAGGCTGCTCAGGATTGACCAGCTCAATAGTGTGCCTCAGCCACCTGTAGTTGCATCTGTTTCTTCAGATTTTTGATTATTTGCCTTTTTTTTTTTTTTTTTTTTTTTGAGGAGGAGGGGATATTAAAATGCAGCACTTAATACAAGTTAAATTTTAAAATACATAGATTTGTTATAACAAAAATTATACTAGTTATGGGTTATTATTTCTTTTTTCTGAGCCTCTACCCTAAATGTAACCCTCTTGAAAGGATTAGTTTTTGATCTTTTGGGGTGTATTTATGAACCTGAACTTGCAGTTCTTTAAATATCCTGTAATTCATGTATGAAACTAAATTGTGACCTGCCAGTTGTAAAATATCTATTTACCACTGGAATATGATACTAATGGTAAAAGCATGTGAGAATCCAAAGGGATAAAGTAGTAATGTAAAGAAATATTTTCCAAGTGTAAATATTTATTGTTTTTTTCTCTAGATGATCTGGAGCCCAACAGCCTGGCAGTTATTCCTGGGATGGGAATACCTGAACAGTTGAAAATAGCTATGGAGCAGGAGCAGATGGGTAAGTAATAGCTATGGAGAGGCATTTTCCTGAGCAATCCAGATACTCTGTGACTTCTTTTTCATTCTTTTCATATTCTTTGGGAGCACAGATGCTCTTTTCTTAAGTTCTGTGTTGTGCATATTTGCCATGTAAAAAAGGATGAGCTGAAAAGCTCTGTGAAAAAAATAAAGGATCTTTGTATAAGCCTGCATTGCTCTGACTCTTTGTTTCCCTGGTGCCAAAGGGAAAGATGAGTCCAATGACATTGAGATGACAATCCCAGGACTGGACTGGGGAATGGAGGAAGTAATGCAAAAGGACCAAAAGAAAGTGCCACAGAAAAAAGTTCCCTATGCAAAACCAATACCAGCACAGTTTCAGCAGGTAAGTACCTGATACAGAGTGAACAGAACCAACCTGTTCTTTTCCCAGCTTCAAAAAGTGTGTGTGTTCTGAAATGTTTTCGATTTTACAGCTCTCCTGTATCAACACCCCATGCAATTTACCACAGTGTCTAGTTTAATTACTATTTAAACATAAACTATTGGATTAAATACCTTCTATCTTGTATCTGTACCTAGAAAGAATTTGTAAGATACAGAAGTTTTATTCAGCATTGCTTTTACTTTCAAGTATCCATACTACAAAATGTTTCAGCATATCCTTTTATCCTTTCCCATTGCAGCAATGTGTTGCATACATGTTGTTCTACAGAATTAATCTTGTGTTTCCTGATCTTTGTAGGCATGGATGCAAAATAAAGTTCCTTTGCCTCCTCCCCCTGAGCCATTGAATGATAGAAAGGAGGATATTAAGCTGGAGGAGAAAAAGAAATCACAGGCAGAGATTGAGCAGGAAATGGCAGCACTTCAGTACACAAACCCACAGCTCCTGGAGGTATGTGTGGAAACAGAGATGAACAAGTTTGCTTTGGTCCTTTCTGTGACAGATTTGGACTTCAGCACTAAAGTGAGCAGCTTCCTGCAATAGCTTCACCTTTCTGGCTGTTTTCACTTTTTACAAAAAGACATCTAATTGAACAGGATATTGCTCTTACTGCGTGGTGATGTGAATCTCTCAGTGAGGCCCCCACACCTCACTACCAGTGGGTCTCTTCAGCTTAGTGATTTCTGTTAGTTACAAGGAAAGCATTCTTCAATTCCTGTGAAATGGGATGGCTGCCTCTGATTTTGGTTGTAACATACCTCTGTGCTTAGTTGATTTTCTGTCTCTCTTTTGTGGACAGCAACTGAAGATTGAGAGACTCGCACAAAAGCAAGCTGAGCAAGTGCAGCCACCGCCCCCAGGAGGATCTCTCCATGGACCTCAACCTTTCCCAGGGCAAGGCCCAATGTCACAGATGCCTCAAGGGTTTCAGCAGCCCCTTCCACCTCAGCAGATGCCAATGAATATGCCTCAGATGGGACCTCCTGGTCCACAAGGACAGTTCAGACCTCCAGGACCCCAAGGACAAATAGGACCTCAAGGTCCATTACACCAAGGAGCTGGAGGTCCACAAGGGTTCATGGGACCACAAGGACCTCCAGGCCCCCAAGGGCCTCCACAAGGAATGCCACGGCCTCAGGATTTACACGGACACCAAGGAATGCAGAGACATCCAGGCCCTCACGGGCCAATGGGGCCCCCCGGCCCCCAGGGCAGCGCTGGCCCACAGGGACACTTGGGACCGCAGGGCCTGCCCGGGTCCCAGACTCATTTGGGACCGCAGGGCCCACCTGGCCCACAAGGTCACCTGGGTCCTCAGGGTCCCCCTGGAGGTCAAGGAATGCAGGGGCCACCTGGTCCACGAGGAATGCAAGGACCTCTTCCTCATGGCATGCAAGGAGCTCCGGGATCCCAAGGCATGCAGGGCCCTATATCTCAAGGGCCTTTGATGGGACTTAATCCAAGAGGGATGCAGGGTCCACCAGGACCCAGAGATAACCAGGGACCTAATCCGCAAGGGATGATGATGGGTCATCCACAAGAAATGAGAGGTCCTCATATGCAAAGTGGTTTACTAGGACACGGTCCCCAGGAGATGCGGGGCCTTCAGGGACCCCCGCCTCAAGGTTCAATGCTGGGACCGCCACAAGAAATGCGTGGGCCACCTGGTCCCCAGGGCCAGCAGGGACCTCCACAAGGCTCTTTGGTGGGGCCTCAAGGAAACATGCAAGGACCTCAGGGACAGCCAAACCCTTCGAGGGGGCCACACCCTTCCCAGGGCCCTCTGCCCTTCCAGCAGCAGAAAACGCCTCTGTTGGGTGATGGGCCTCGCCCCCCCTTCAATCAGGTACGTGGGGGTCTTTGGAACAAGGGCAGTTCTCAGAAGGTGGGAATGATAACTGTGTGTGCAGGAAAAATGCACAGCAGGAGCTGAGAGAATGGAGGTGGGGTATTGCTTGCAGAACTGAGGCCTCAGGAAAACTGAAGTGATGATGAAAAGAGTTCTGTAGCTTGGGAACAACAGAAGGTGTCCCTGCCCATGGCAGGGGGATTGGAAATAGGTTATCTTTAAGGTCACTTCCAAGCCAAAGTATTCGTGATTCTATGACAGGTAACTGTGGAAAGGGATTATTGGGAATCGTAGCACAGAAACCAGTCTGCTGTGAAAATATGTAACCTTAAGAGAAACTCCTTTTTTTCCTTTTTTTTTTGATTTAAAGACACTGAACTGTCCTAAGTGGGGTATTTCACTGGGAGCAGACAAGCATTAATAAAAGTCAAATTTAAAGCAACTGAACATAAGAAAAGTCATATGTATTAATTAAAGCAAGGTATTACCAACTCTCAGTTGTCCAGAGTAGTTAATCCAAACCATGGCATGGGTTTACCATAGATGCTGCCACACCTGGAACCAGCTTAGGTCTGGTTGCACTTAACAGTTGACTCTAAGTGCAGAGGGATACAGAGGGACACAGCACTTTCCATTTCCTGCTCTACTACACATCACACACAGCTCTCTGTGGTTACTGCCTCCCATAAGTTCCAGGCTGGATAGCACCAGTTCTTACTTTGTCTCAAGTGTCTTCAGTTCTAGGTGAATTTTGAAAGGGAAGTTTGGGGAAAAAACTATACTTAATTGAAAAAAGAAAATGTGTGGTGTTTTTTAACCAGAATTGTCTCTTTTAGACCTGCACTCAATAGTTTCAGTCAAGGCTTCAGACATGCAGAGTACTTAGTGTGTAGTCCAGTACCAGTCACTGGTACTGAGGAGCTGAATATTCAAATGAGGAGCTGAATATTCAAATGATGGAGCTGAATATTCAAATGAGCTTTAGCTCGGGGATTCCTTTTCACACTGAAGCAGAGTAGCCCCACAAGTTGTGGGTTTATTTGAATATTTTTTTCCTTACCAATCAATAATTCCCTCCAGAAGGCTGCTAATGTGCCACTGTTGCTGAGATTTCAAAAGTACCCAAGTTACACAAAGGAGTGTTGATTCCCCAACTGTATAACTAAAACCAGCAGAGTTGTTTCTTGTTGCTGTCCCAGGGAGACTCATTTTTCTTTGAGAATAATTACCCTGTTTGTGGAGGGCTGTCCTTGTCTGCCCTTGCCACTGACACTTTGGAATTCAGTAGGGTGCTTTTGATGGGTGGCTGGTTATTTTCTTTGAATACTACTGTCTTAAAGACCTTTACAGATACTAAAAAAATGACACAGTGAGGTATTTTAACCCATTCTTTCTTCCTTGTGCACCTTTAGTATGGTAATGGCTTTTAAAAATTAATGTATTTTAAAATTCATAATGTCAGGTTTTGCTCCATTTTGCTTCTTTGTAATATGAGTACAGCAGTAATTCCTGTTTAAAAAGGCCCCATATGTGATTTTTTTAAAAACAATAGACTTTAGTTTGTTTTGTGTTCTGAATTTGGCTTTTTTCTCCTGTAAACTTGTACAAATCACTTATCTTCCTTTTCAGTAGCAGACGTGTGTGAATATCTGCTTGATCCAGGGCTGGTGACATTAACACAGAGCAATTACAGATAATTGCAAGGGTTAATCTCCATGTAAGGTCCCTGTTACGTGCCCTGGCTGCACACTGGATTTGCTGAGATGCACAAGGTCATTTTCAGCTTTTAGCAAAGTACCTCTTTCTAAACTCTGCATGTTTTCCAGCTCAAGCCCAGTTTGAGGCCTGGAATGAATTTTGAAACAGAAATCCCATGAAAAGGCAGAGTTAGGGCTCTGTGTTCCCAGCTTGGCAAAGCGTGGCTTGTTTGTAATCAAGGTTTCTGCTAAGGAAAGTTATTTACTGAGTGCTAAAAACTGCTGCTTTGGGTAAACACTTCCATAAATGGAAGAAGTTCCATAAAATTTATTTTAAGCAAGCATTTGCTAAATACATGGGAAATGCTGGAACTCCAGCAAGGTTTTGCTTAGGAACAGCAGAATCACTGTGATAGCTGGCTCTCACCTAGTCAGAGGATGGATTTGTTCTGGACTCCAGTCAACATTCCATCACTAGGAAAGTATTTTTGGGGATTTTGGTTTTTTTTTAATGGGCATTAAGCAAGATCTTTTATTTTGTTTATTTTTCTAACATTCCTAACAAAATTAACCAATGCAAATATGAAGTTTGTGGTACACATTTGTGTGCTTTCTTGTGTTTATCACCTACGCTGCAGTTGAATATAAATTTTTAATTTAAAACAATATTTCAAGATATGATGAGGTAAATGCACAAATAAACTTTCTGCTTCCCTGCAACCAGAAACAAAAAGGTAGTGTTTCTCAAAAATAACTTTAGAGCATTAAAATTATTTAACTTTGATTCATGGGGAAGTTAAGCAGTGTAATTATGACCCAGTGGTGTGCTGGAGTACAGGTCTTTAAGTATTTCCAGACTTCAGTCTGAAAGGGTTTTAACAAGTCAGTGTGAAGGCCAAGGCTAAATCTTGCATACTAGACATCTCTAGGAAAAAATTACATTTTTAGGGGTTTCTAGGAAGGTTTTGGGGGGGGGATTGGCTTTTTAGTCATGTCAGCATAGGAAGGTTTTGTATTGCAGTCCTGCAGGTTTCAGCTCTGTCTGGTTCATGTTTTTGTTGTTGGGTTTTATATCTGCGGTGTAAATTCTGTACGTGTCCCTTTTCAGCTCCAGTCAAGCACAAACCCCAAATGAGGGCTTTTTGTCAGCCCTGTGCTGTTGAAAGGCAGAATCAGAACATCATCCAAACACAGTTTTCCAACCAGTGTCACCAGAGCAGGTCCTGCCAAAACCTTCCATGAGTCTGTGACAGCAGCTGAATTTAAAGAGCATTAATTTATCCTTTAAAATTTACCAAAAAATGAGAAAATATACCAAAAGACACTTATACACTTTATTTTTTTTCTTTGGGATCACATAAGGCACACAAAACTCTGCCCACTCTACTGCCTCTGCATTTTTTAATCCTAAAATGAAGAAAAATGAACTTTGCCATCATGTTAAAAATGAAACTCATGTTAGCAACTTACAGAGGTTAAGAGAAGAGGCCCTATCATTATCCCCTCATCCCAACATTCTTGATACCTATTTTTGTATATATAGTTACTCTTTTTTGTTCATTTCCAAATGAAGTCTTTGGTCTGTGAAGCTCTTTAACTGCCTGTAAATCAGTACCTGATATTTTTCAAACAAATTTACATCTTTTCCTCAGGAAAATTCCTCTGTTCTTCCAGAGGAACAGAATATTTGTATCAAATACTCAATAAATTCAATACACTCTTATAAAATATTCATACTGAGGAAGAATATGGGCTTTATCATCTTTGGCTGTGACAGATGAAATGTGAATAGCTGCAAAGCTGTTTCCTATGAAATGGTGTGTTTCCCAGTGACTGAAGCATTACTGATGTGAATGCCTTAAAACTGAGGCTGAAACCATTGGAACGTGAGCTGTTTCTGTTGTACAACCTGTACAGATGCAGACCTTATGGAAAGAAACTTGTTTTGCACTCCTACAAACATTTTTAATTAGTCACACATGGAATTCACGTGGCTTTTGTTCTTCCATGCTCACAGGATGGACAGAACCCAGGTCCTCCTCCACTGATCCCGGGCCTGGGGCAGCAAGGAGGACAGGGTCGTCTGGGCCCTCACAACCAAGGACCTGGTCTTAATAAAGGTAATTCAACATCTTGTCTGTTCTCCTGGGAGTCAGTCTCCTCAAAGAGGAGCTGTGCACCCAGGGAGAAATGGCTGCAGCACAGTGCAGCGCCTTGGCTGAGAGAAAAGCTTCCATAGGTGTGAGCTGGGATGGATATACAGGAAAATTTTCCCCAGAAATATTGTTTCATGTGAAAGGTATCCCATCTGCTTTCTAGAATTGTATGAACTAAAGCATCCTGAAGTGATTTAGAAACGGTTACAGAAACCTGCTGTGATTTTTCTTGTCCCTCAAGGTGATGCCCGTGGGCCACCCAACCATCACCTGGGCCCGCTGTCGGACAGGCGGCACGAGCAGAACAGCGGCGGCCCCGAGCACGGGCCGGAGAGGGGCCTGTTCCGAGGGGGCCAGGACTGGAGTGATGGCAGGGACAGCAGGGGCATGCCCGACAGACGGGGACCTCACCCCGACTTCCACGATGACTTTGATCGGCCCGACGACTTCCGGGATGATTTCCACCCGGACAAGAGATTTGGCCATCGGTTACGAGAGTTCGAGGGGAGAGGAGGCCCACCGTTGCAAGATGAGAAATGGAGACGAGGTGGACCTGGGCCTCCCTTTCCTCCTGATCACAGGGAATTTGAAGGAGGTGGTTCCAACCGGGGGCCTCCTGGTGCTTGGGAAGGACGGAGACCTTCAGATGACAGATATCCACGGGATCCTGAGGACGCGCGCTTCCGAGGGAGGCGAGATGAGAGGTAAGAATAAATCCATTTCTCTTTCTTGGGTTAAAGGGTAAATGGAGGGAACTCTTTTATTCCTGGTTTCCTTTTCATTAAGGAGTCTATCTGTTTCAGATTTATAAACTGGAAACCAATAAGGAAATGAAAACTCTAATATACCTGAGTGTAGAGTCCATAAAAATCATTCAGTAATAGAAGAAAACTTGAAAAATGGTCATTGTATACAGCAGCTTCCGTGTCTTTAAACAGTAAGTAAAGAGAAGGGGGAAAGTTTGTAGAGAAGATCCAGTGACAGAGGATGAAGATCTGAGACCGTTTTGATGAAAATTGAGAGGAGACTTAAAGGTTAAAGTGACAAACCTTTGAACACTAGAAGTGGATTTTGAGATTCTGTCTCCAGTCACAAACTACAGCATGACTGTAGAGACTGTAGGATGAGATGCCATGCCCTTGTAAGGAGCAGGAACAGTGATGTGACTGCCAGATAGAAGGGACAGACTTACAGCATCTGTTGGACTGTTGAGACTATTTTTTCATGCGTTTGCTTGTAGCAATTTTATTTATCTTTCTGACTTATTTCTTAATGCCAAGCAAAGAACTCAAAAATAATCTGATTTACAGCAATGTCCTTGTCATTGCCCACAATCTACGAATAAATCACAAAGGGATAAATCTGCTTTTAGTTACCAATGTAAATATGGAGGAATTAATGCTGTCTCTGAAATTAATTATCAGCAAAATTGCTCCAGATTTATGTTAGTTTAATTAAATGAAATTTGGCCTCCAAGGTCTAAGCCTCTCACTGACCACCAACTCTCTATGTATAAGAACATGTGCTTGTTACAAATATGCTGTGGTCTCCACATAATGTGAATTTTGTGTGTTTTAGTTGCCTTTAATCATTTTCTTACATTCCTTTTACTTTGCATCTATACAGCTCTTCTTTTAGCTTTTTTCTACCTAGCTCTGTAAGATGTAACTTCCTTTTGTGTGAAGAGTATGAAAAGAAATGAACAGTAACTTAAAGAAGGTAACAATTAAAGCCATTTTTAAAAAGTAAAGCCAGAGAAAATCCAGTTGGATGGTCCAGTGGTCCAATGGTCTGCATCACAGAACTCTAAAAGACACAGCAGACGAGACTTTTAGAAGTTCAGTAGAGATTTTTCAGATCTTATATTGCAAATGCTTAGGGACTGGCAAATATTTTATTATGGTCCTGATTTTTAAAAAGATTCAGGAAGGGAAACAAGAACCTTGTGAGCTGCAAATCTGACTTTTGAACTAAGAGTATTCTGTTTATCAGAGTACAAGTGTTTGCCCAGAAAGTTTGAAGTGAAACGGCACAGGGCTCTAAAAGGCTCACTGTGCTTGTAAATGTGATGATTTTCTTGGAATGAAGGTGAACTAGGTGCCATTTACTGCAGATGCTGTGGTGGACTTAATCCCAGCCACTCGTTTAGCTGACTTGCTTTGAAATTGAGATTGTAACTGGTTTGATCAAGCATGAGAGGCAAATGTGTGTGTATGTGTGTTTCTCTCTAATTTCCCATCCTTTTCATCCCTGTCCTGTTCTTACTCTATATCAACATGATGCTTCTACTGCAGAGACCTGCCTCTTCCTGCCTGCTTATCTGCACAGTGTGTAGTTGTGTACAGTAAGGTCCTAGGCCTCGGGGAAGAAGATGTGAGAGCAGTGTAACAGGAACTGAACCCAATGCAAGGCAGGGTTTTATGTGTGACTGATATGAAAAGGCAAATAAGGATATCCATAACACAATATCAGGAGCTGTGGCTGTGTCAGGCATAGGTACCGTAGATTTCAAAACTCAACTGTGTCCGTAAGTTGCCTGAAATAGGAAAGGCCCTGTTCCTGCAGCCCTGGGGCCTCGTGTTGAAAGTCTTGGTAATTTCCAAGCTAAGTCCAATCACACCATATCAGTATTAAAGCAGGAGGCCCTCTAAGAAACCTCTAGAGGACTGTGCTCTTTCAAGGCTAAACAATATTGCTCTGTGATTATTTGAACCATTTGTACCTGAAACTGTTGAGTTTGTTTTCCCAAACCATCCAGGTTAATGTGAATGGTTCACGGTCCATACAAAGCACTCCTCCATCCACTGTTGTACCTGTACAGGCACAGCAGCCTCCTCTCTGTATTGTGTTTGTTTTCTGGGAGGTGGAGACAGACCTATTGTTTTTTATTAAAAACAATGTAAAAGTTTAAGAATATTGTATTGTGTTATGACTACTGTTAAAATATTTAAATTTGTAATTAAAAGGTTAATGTTGTTAAAATTCTAAATAAAAGTATCTAAAGTTTTGCTTGTAATAGGATGCACTGTGTCGTTAATGAGCTGGGGAAGGGGATGCTGCACACAGCCAACACCACGGGCAATCTGCGGTGCCTCCAGTTCAGCCAGCGTGAGCTGGGAGCCCTGGGGAGGTGGGAGGCATCTGTCCCTGGGCAAGAGAGCTCCACACCGTGTGCTCTCACTGAGGGTGGGCAGAGTAGCGTGGGGTGGCACGGTGGGGACACCAGTGTGCCTGCACCACCTGAACACCTCAGCCGGGCTGGGACAGACAGGCGTCCTCACAGGGCAGGGCTGAGCTTTGTAAACCCTCCAGGCGTTTGAAGTGCTTGTGTCAGGAACAGAACCGCTAGTTACTCGCACAGCCGGCTGCAGGCTTACCTGGCACGGCACTGACAGCTCAGGAAGAGCCATTCTCCTCTCTGAAGAGCTGCCCAAGGCCCCAGTGCAGTGCTGGAGGAGCTGTACTCAGCTAAGATGCAGTGCAGAACCCAGCTGTAGCAAATTCCTGAAGATGTCCTTGGTACTTACTAGACAGCAGTTACCAACTTAAGGGTCATAATTACATTTTGCAACACAAAATTCATTACTGCTGTTGGATAAACTGCTCTTCAGGTTGCAGAATGCCACTGTGCACTGCTCAGCCATCACCTTGCCTACAGATCCAAAGGCAGTCTAGATGCATTTGCTAGAATTGTAAACTTGGAAGAATGGAATGAAAAGGAGAATTGTCTGGCAAAAGAATCATAGAACTAATAGGAATGAGATCCTGTAATGTTTTGTTACAGCCATGACTGTCATTGCTTCTATGTTTTCAGTTTGTTTTATGATGGAAATGGAAAGGAAAAAAGGGAAGGGGAATATAAGACCATCAGAGTTAAGGGGAACTCACACTTTGCCTTGCCTTACCTCACCTTGCATCTATCATCACTCATTGATTGTTTTTCCCACCTTTTCATTAAATGAATGCACTGTGTTTAATAATATTTTTCTTGTATGAAAAGCCAACATAATCAGTGGAAGAAAATATCAGAGGAAGACTACAAAGCTTACTATCAAAGTGCTCAAAGGCAGAAATGGGCACTTTCCCACCTACAAATCCTGTTCTAGTAACTGTATGTGCTGTAGCATTAAGTGAAACTGTTTAGCAATGTGTTGATAATTATGAAGCTGCCTCAATTATGCCTAAAAACCACGTTTGTGTCGTGTTCTTTGTTGTAGCTTCCGAAGAGGAGGACCCTCGAGACACGAGGGCCGGGGACCCAGGGGCAGAGATGGCTTTCCTGGCCCTGAAGATTTTGGGCCAGATGATGCTTTTGACTCTCCAGATGAAAACTCCAGAGGAAGGGACCATGGTGCTCGGGGGAGAGGTCGAGGTGCTCTGAGAGGTAAGGGGAATGTTCTTCCACACAGAAATACAAGGATGAGGAAGGGAAGGCATTTCTTGGGCAGGTGGCATCGTTTTCATGAATACAATGTCTCTTCTCACTCCTGTCCCCTGCTTCTCTTACTGCTCAGGAGCTCGGAAGGGTTTGCTTCCTACTCCAGATGAATTCCCACGCTTTGAAGGAGGGAGGAAACCAGAATCCTGGGATGGAAACAGAGAACCAGGTAAAAAAATTGGTGAGGTTTGTAGACTTCTACAAAATAATAACTTTAAAAAATATTTTAAATACCATGCCTTTTTCCTGTACCTCACACGTTTGTTACCAGTATTTTACCATGAGAAAAGCCAAATGCAGTTCTTTGGTCTTTTAAGTTTAGGAAAAAAGAACTATACAGAATTGAACTGTCTTTAAATACAGCTGTCTTATTGAATAAAAGTGATTGTGGTCTCAAAGCCTTGATTTTCAGCTGTGTTCTTGTACAGTCCACAACTGCCCGGGCAGTTGTCACCTCTGGATGACTCAATCACATCTCATGGGGTTTTTTAAAATATCTTATTAATGCCAACAATAATCTTTCTCTGTGTTGGTATCTTTTCAGCTGCAATGTCTGACAGCTTATATATGCAGTTGTGTTACTAAAGGCAACCCCATATAGGGAAAGACAGAGCTGTAGAATGTCATGGAAAAGAAAGCACAAACAGCACATGAATAAATGAAGGTGTGATTGTCTCTATAATATATGGAAGTATTTTATACTGGAAAGAACACTTTACATCTGCCACACTTTTCTTTCCCATCATCTTTAAAATCTGTTTTACCTTTAGCTTTTTTACTAAAAAATGGGACAGAGGAGAACCTTTACCTAATTTTAACTTCAAACTGAGTACCAAACAGTGTGGGCAGTTTGTAAATTTATATGGCTGCCTTCAAAAATGAGGAATAATGATCCAATAAACATTACTTATCTTGTGTTTTCATGCACAGGTCCTCGTCCAGATCACCCTCCTCATGATGGGCACTCTCCAGCCAACAGAGAACGCTCCTCTTCGCTCCAGGGCATGGACATGGCCTCACTGCCCCCACGGAAACGTCCCTGGCACGATGGACCGGGAACCTCTGACCACAGGGACATGGATGCTCCAGGTGGACCTCCAGAGGAGAGGGGCAAAGGTAAAAAGTCCCTTTGATTGGAACCCTTAAGTAACACTGGCATGTGTTTTCAGTATTAAGTGTATCCAGAACTTCTCTGTTCAGAGGGCATAAAGCTGAGCTAGTAAATATCTGATTTTAACAGCTGGGAAGTTACAGACCAGTCTTACAGGAACATAGGAACAGAGGGATTTTCAAACATCAAATCCAGATCTTGTCTCCAGCATCACAGAATCCTCTTCTTTATTGCCCTGTTGAAAAGTAGTTGGTTTTTGGTTCCCTGTTACTCCAGCTGGAAAACTCTTGAAGAGCATTTTTCCCTCATTTTCAGAATAGTTGTTTATTAATATTAATGCTTGTGATGCTATTCTTTAACTCAAATATAAGAACATTGAGCCTGGAGTGATATTCCCTGAAAGGCTCTCTAAGCCTCTGAAGATCTGACTTAATAAAACATTATTTTTATATTTAATGGCTTTTTAGTTACCTTTTGTGTACTTCTCTAATTGCTTTAAGAATCATATAAACTTTTGATATACACAGCATCCATGGACAGACCTCTGAAATTTCATTGAAGTAGACTATGCTTTAAAAAAAAAAAGAGGGAAAATGTTTTTCCCTTGATCTAGGCTTATCATTCACTAATTTAATTTGATGTCTTGTGTTGTAATTAAGTTGAATGTTGGTTCCTGATATTACTGAATGCCACCTCTGATTGCACTGAACTCCACCACTTCCAGCCTGAACCAGCTCTTCTCCAAGTCAGAGCTCTGATTTCTTTATTCTTTCTAGAAATTCTTCTATGTCTTTCACTATCTTTGCTACTCTGTATGTGCTATTTTGAGTTTTAAATTATCCTTTTCTAAATTAAATGAGGTAACTAGGAATTGCACACACTATTTAAGATGTGGTGTAACCATGGATTTCTACAGTTCTCTTGTATTTGTTCCACTTCCTCCATTTTTTCCTAACAGTTCCTGGTGTTGTAGTTCCCTCTAAGTGCTCCCATGCTACTGTAACCCACAGAACATGTTCTTTTTGAGTCAGTGCTAATAGCATCACACCAGTTCTTGGTCCTGTTTCTTACAGATCTCAGGACTTCTGTTCTCTTGTGTAAATACTGTCTTTCTTTAATGTCCTCACGTTGACTACCCACTGTCAGGTGGTGATCAGTGACAAGCATCCTTCTCATTTGCTCCCAGATGCTGAGCTGGCAGCCTGCAGCTGAATTTGTTGCTGTTAGACTGCACAGCTTTGTCTCTGATCTGAACACTGGATCCCAGCCCACTTCTCTCACTGAATCCCAGCCCATTTCTCTCACCACTGTCCCAAAGCTCGTTCAGTTTTAGCTGCTTGTCACTCCTCCTCTGCATGGACTCTGTTCCCAGGTTTTATCATTCCTTCACAGATGTTCTGAATGAAACTCTGCTGATAAACTTCTCTACCAGCATTTTTCCTTCCATATCCACGTGCTGCAGTGCTCAGTTTAGCCAGCATCCATCCAATCTGTAAGGATTCCTTTTCCAGCTTCAGTCATGATTGTGATAACTCTATCAGATTCTTTGTTAAAGTCAAAACAATTGTTGTGCAGGCACCAGTGTGATAATTAACTCAGAATGTGCTAAAGAAAGTTTAGAATGATGGCAGAAAGCCAAGCCATGATAAACAAACCATGAACAATACTTCTTCCTATGTGGGCTGTGTCCCCTTCAGTTGTATTGGGAAAATCTTTAGAAGATTAAAACTTCATGAATGTTTCTGTGAGACAATTTGGTGACTGTTTTACATGGAATCAACCACAGTCAGCAGAAATCACTCTTGCTAAAGTGCAGCAAAAATACCTGAATTTAGCTGTAGAATGTGTCCTTAAAACAAGGTTACCACTGATTTTGTTTTCTCAAACTACTACTGCTTATTTTAGGCTAATTGGATTGGGGTTTTTTATTGTTCATAGCAAACATATCAAAAATAAAAAGGTATTTGAGAATTAGAAAATTCTGGTTTTGGCAGTAAGAGCTGGAGTACTTTTTGTTCCAGGTTAGTAGTAAAATAAAGCATTTTCCCATTATTTTTAGCAAAAAATGGAACAGAACAGTAATGTTACTCATGATCTTCACCATCAGCCTCAACTGTCTCAATTTGTAAACAGTGCAATGTCTTTGTTTAGGATTTTAAAAAAATATTTTGCAATAAAAACAGAGAGAACCCCAGTGTTGAAGCACAAGAACTGGCAGTTTGGAGGAAAAGCTATCGTTATTGTGACTTCCTTTCAGTGCCTTCTGACAGTATCAAACACAAGCACCTTTAATTCCCAAGGAATTGCTTGATTGTTGTCTGTTTTCTGAACTGTAATGGAGACACTAAATCCGTGTAAGAAAATTGTACTGAGGGAGAAGGCATAAAATTGCAGATCTCAGCTACAGCTGGTTTATGAATGATGACAGCTCAGTAGAAGCAGCTCAGTGTCTGGCATGTCTGAGAAGAGACTCAGCTCAAACTTACACCAGTAACTGGCTGTGCTTCCTTTGCAGGACGAGGAAATTCAGGACCTTCACAGAGAGCACCAAAATCTGGGAGGTCCAGTTCTCTAGATGGAGACCACCACGATGGATTCCACAGGGAGGAAGCCTTTGGTGGAGGCCCTGGGGCAGGCAATAACCCTTCTCGAGGAGGAAGGAGCAGCAGCAATTGGGGAAGAGGAAATAACATGAACTCTGGCCAGTCCCGGAGAGGAGGATCTCGGGGTGGACGAGGCCGATAGAAGAGGCTTTGACTGGGTCATGCCCAGTCCTTGTGGGACAATATTTAAATAGACTGCTACTCTGGACTCACCTGCAATGCCACGAACCTGGATTCTTAACTGGGATAAATGAATGTGCATTAGTTCCTAACAAGGGTCTTTCTTTTCCTGAATCAGTCATTTGCCTCTAGCTGCAATACTGTAGCTACCTTTGTTTTGTTCTTTCCACTCCCATTCCCCTCACTTTCTTGTTTTGTCAAGAGCTGGAATTTCTTTTAAGTGTTGTGGAACACGGAGCATCTCCACAGATTTCAGTTCACCTCCAGACAGAAACTTGTTTCTATATGTACAGTTTGTCAAAGAGTTACGTTGGTTTTGTATGAATACAGAATGTAATTTGCGCAAAAATTAACAAAAAAAATCAACAGTGTGTGATTCTTTACTCACCTATTGCTACAGAGGGTTGTATTTAGGCAAACTGGTGTTTCAGATGGAGCAACAGCACTACCTCCTGAAATCTCAGCCAGTTAAAATACTGAGAGCTGATTCCCAGGGCTTTGGTTTATCATGTACAGAGAAGTTTCATTTTCACCTTCAGCCACAGCTGTCTACAGATTCAAATGGTGCTGAGGTCAAAATTCCAAAATGCAGGCAATCACCACTGCTTGCTAGTCTGCAATCCTGAAACAGAAAACAGTGGAATAGTGTTTAGAACAAGTTGTCAAAGACACAGTGTGAGTTACATAACCTGGATCCTAACACAGACATCACAGCAAAGACTGGCATTCTACACTTCACCTAGGCACGCCATGGATTTTTGTTCAAAACAGCATCTGTTTACAGAAACTGAGAAAGAAAGTTTAGCAGCTTGACTGGTATGTTTTACAGCAGCTGTGTGACACATTGTTTAAAGCTGTGGGTGTTCAGCAAAGTCTGGTGCATTAATTGCTGAAGTGCAATTCATCACTTCCATAATAAGTTTTTTTTAAGTGTCTTTCTTTACAATATTGTTACCTGGTTTTACTAAAGGAGGGAAATGAGGAGGAGGGGTTATTCCCATTTCCCACATTTCGTAATAAAGCAGCTTACCAACCACGAGTTTGTTTTCCCCATAAATCATTCCTATGAATCATCTCCAGCCACCATGTTCTCAGAAGGCTCCTTTAACACCTAAAGCCTCGGTGAAAATGTTATCACCCAAGTACTTATTCTACAGAAACCCCTCAGGAAGGTCCTATATTGAAAGTAGAGCATGTAATAAAAAAATCACTACCAAGCTTCCCTCCCTCCTGCCTTGAATTTCAAGTTATAATCAGGATTCTAGAGTTCCAGACGCTCCTGCAACCCAGCAACACATGGCAGCTGTTGCATCTTCTCACAGGCAGGTTTACCAAAGACTGGCTCAAGTCCTGATGTCCCATCTTCCTTGAAGCCATCAAAGCACAGATGCTTAGCTGCTGTTCTCTTGGTTCAATCGGTCACTTTTTACTTGGTTTTCAATTTGTGGTGTATAAAATCACTTTTGAAAATTGTAACTGAGCCTTAGCCTATAAAATCCTTGTCAGGGGGGTCAGGAGAGACAGAACAGTCTAAAAGGAATTAACTAGAAACAGCTGAGATGCATCTGATATGAAAGTTTGTCCCTTGAGAAAAAAAGCTTTTTAGCTCTATCTGAAGGACTTTGGGCACTTTGGGTGTTGGTCTGGGAGCTGGGATTTGCCCTGACGTTTTCATGAGAAATACTAATTATTTCCTCATTGGCAAAGAGGAAAGCTTGCCCTCTTTTTTTTTTTTAATTTTATTTAGCAAGCCCAATATATGTTTAAGGGGCTAAAAGAGGTCTAATACTTAGACTATTTAGAGGATGAGCTTTAGGCTTTAATTAAACCACAGTCCTCTACTAAAACAAGTTAAAGTGTATCTAACAAGAGAAAACCCAGCTTTACCTAGACAACTTATATTTCCTCTGATGATTGTTTAATTCCCTAAACAATTGTGGTACTTAAGTAATACCCTTCAAGGGGCAGCTTTTTTAATGGAGTTTTGAAGTATTTCATAATCATATGCTCAAAAAGTTTTAAGAAAATTAGATTATTAGATATAATTTCTACAAAATCTTAGAAGGTAACAGCATAGCAGAAGAGACAGAAGCAGCTTCCCAGTCTGTGATACCATGACCCACTGTTACTGGGAAATGGGCACAGTTATTTAATGGGATTATACTTCTGTATTCCTCAGGTCATGTTATTTTACCAGTGCTGCACACAGACTTTTATGTTCTACCTGTTAGGTCAGATGTTGTCTCAAATTTAATTTTACGCTGCTGTAAGGAATAAAATTAATTTTAGATACTGTAACTTAGCAATTGTATAAACAAGAGAGCTAATTTAATGCTATTCTGATTGCTCTGATCTACATTCTTAATGGAAAAAAGTGACCACTAGCGAAATGTCTATACTGACAACTGGACACAAATAGTTTTATTAAAGCAATCTATGTACACTTAGGCACCCCCTTTAACAATTTCAATTTAATTCAGAAAAGTATCTGGTAAATATTTTAAAACTAAATAGTAATAGCAGGTAAGTATTGCGGTGGCTTTATTTTCTCCATGAGGCACAAGCGCTCAGTGAGACCTTGCTGGGGGCTCTGTGCAGGTGAGGCCCCAGGGTCCCATTCCCTTGCACGGGTCCAGCACCTGGCCCAAGCTGGAGCACCCAGCTCTGTCAGCCTGAATCCAGCACCCTCCTAAGGCAGCTCCGTTTCTGCACTGAAGCAGAGCTCCAGTTACTGGCAAATCTATTTTTGAAGGTCGGGCTGGGACAAGGAAGCAACTCCTGCCCAAGTTCAGAAAGCAGTATCTATACACAAAAAATGAAGTTCTAAGAGCTGAAGCTCCCGTTTTAAAGCCCAATTTGGTCCCTTACAGCAGTACCTGCAAACGCCAATGCTCTTAACCAACATCAGCACTTTGCATCCTCTCATCATCATGCAGGAACACCCCCTCCCCTTACAATTATGGGCAGTGTTTGTGACCCACAGCCCCAGGAAAGTTTGTTTCACTTACTGGATGGTTATTTTAAAGCTGCTTTTTAGAGAGAAATGCAGTTCAGTGGCCACAGTCTTCGTATTCACCACTGGTCTGAGGTGACAGCAAAACCAGTATGTGTTCATAGTGTAGGGGTCAGCACAAAATGAGGTAACACCAGTTAATTTTTCAATGTTCTCCCCTAGCCTCGATCGCAGTTTGCTAAATCATCTTCGTGTTGCAGCATCCGTCAGCCTGGCGCGCCTCAGCTGCTCCTCAGCACCGGGCAAGTCCTCAACGCCGCCGCAGCGGCTCGGATGGCGCGGTCCGCAGCAGCCACGGTCCCGCGCCGGAGGAAGGGGGGCGATGCTGCCAGCTCCCCAGCCAGAGGGGGAGCGATGCCAAGCCCTGGCTGTGGAGCTGGCAGCGCGGTAAGGCAAACAACGAGCTCGGGGGCGCAGCTCCGAGCCACCGGGGCCGCCGGCCCTGCTGCTGCTCCCGGAGCGCCGGCGAGGAAAACGTGCCGGGACGCGGAGGAGGCGAAGAGAAGCGGCGTCCCCCGTCTGGGAGTCGGCCGGCGACAGCTCTCGGTCCGTGTGCGAGGGGCTCCCGCGGGGCCGCGGCCGCTCCTCCCCGGCGCGCCGGGCTCACAGGGGCAGCGCCTTGCCTCGGCCGCACGCCGCGGCGCGGAGCAGCCCGGCGAGGCGGCGCAGGCCGGCGGCACCGCCGGGCAGCGCGGCCAGGAGCGCGGCGGCGGCGATGCCGAGCTGCGCGGCGGCGCCCAGCGCAGTCAGCGCGGTGCTGCGCAGCGCCAGCGCGGCGTACAGCGTCCCGAAGAGCGCCCCGAGGTAGAGCAGCGCCCCGCGGCCGGGCTCCCGCAGCAGCCGGGCGGGCCCGCGCAGCAGCGCGGCGGCGCCCAGCGCACAGAGCGAGCCGAGCGACCAGAGCAGCGCGAACTTGCGGGCGCGCAGCAGCAGCAGCGGCACGCACAGCCCGGCCAGCCCGAAGCACAGCGCGGCCAGAAGCACGCACAGCCCGCTGCCCGCCAGCCGCTGCCAGCGCGACAGCCCCGGCAGCCACGGGTCCTCCTCTCCCGTCCAAGGCCACACCGCGGCGCCCGGGGCACTGCCCGGCGGGAACGGGTTCAGCGCCCCCAGCCAGGCCCGCAGCCCGCCGCCGTCCCCCGCCTCCTCCTGCGAGCCGCCGGCCGCCGGCGGTGCGGGGACCGCGCCGGGACCCGTGGCAGCAGCAGCCTTGGACTGCGCCAGGTACTCGTGCAGCTGCCGGCCCAGGTCCGCCATGGCGGGGACGGCGCCGGGCGCTACAACGCTCCCTCCGCCCACCCCGGCGCCGCCATTTTCCCGGGCAGGGGCCACATCCGGGGCACGGCAGAACACGCGGCCGCGGGCCGGGGGGAGCGGCGCGCATGCGCCCGGGAGCGTGAGGCGCAGGGCGCGTGCGCGCGGGTCGTGAGGGCTGTGGGGCTGTGAGGGCTGCGGGAACTGCGGGGGCCATGGGGGCGAGGGCAGCTGTGAGGGCTGGGAACGCTGTGGAGACTGCGAGGCCTCTGCGCTGTGAGGGCTATCTGGGCTGTCTAGGACTGCGGGGTCCCTGAGGGCTGTGTCGGCTTGAAGGGCTATAAGCGTGGGATTAGCCTGTCAGTGATTGACAGGCAGCACTAAAAGTGATTGACAGGTGGGATCAGGCCAGGAGATGGATTGACAGGCGGTACTAAGAGCCATCCACTCAGAGTGATTGATGGGCAGGGCCAAGGGTGATGGGGGGCAGGCTCAGGCTCCCGGAGTGAGGGCCACGGCAATGCTCTCAGCTGCCAGGAGACACTGGGCACCGGAGCGTTCCTTTGGCTGAACGTGGCCGAAACTGGGATTCCACCTCCCAAAACTGAACATCCGAGGATTACTCCCAGACAAAAGCTGCCAGACTGACCGGCCTCACTGGCCTTTGCTTCCCAGAGATGCCCCCTCAGCTGCCCCACAGACACTGGGGCACCAGGCTTTCTTTCCTGTGGAAAAGGGCCGTCCTTCCCAGCCAGGCACCCAGGGCTGAAAGTGGGATACCACATCTGTAGCAGCACATCTTGCCCCACACAAGAGCTTACCTGTTGCTTGTTAACTGGTGACATATCTCAAACAGGACAAGCTGTGTTATATTGAGTTATTTTGATGCCATGGGGTTAAGACTGGTCTGGGATCTGGAAGATAAAGCTGACTGACAGACACCTCACTTTATAAAAGCTACACCAAATTTTGACAAAGCAGAAATTTTCTGTATTTTTCCTGGAAATGTGTAGAGTTTCTCTCATGAGCAGGGCTGCCTGCTTCGCAGTTACTCCCCTGAAGGTTAAGTTAAAGGAATCTGTATACATAACCATCATTTTATGGTCAGTTACATTTGACTCCTAACCAATACTATTTCTTTTGCTAGCTTTAATATGGTACCTTGATATCCTGCACTGTTTTGTGTTATGCTGTAATCTACTAGTAGTACTTTTTAGTACCAAGAATTGCTCCCAGACGTTGCCAGGACACATGGGGCCCACTGGCCTTGACTTCCCCTGGGCTGCCTCTCATCTGTACCTGAAACACTGGGGCTGTGAGCTTTCCTTCCTATGGAGAAGAATATTCCTCTTTTTTTCCCCAGAGCCCATGGCCAAAATTTGGATTGCACCTTCAAAATTCAGTACATCCGAGGACTACTCCCACATGAAAGCTGCCAGGACAGACAAGTCCGGCTGGCATTGGCCTCCCCTTGGCCACCTTTCAAGTGCACCTGAAGCACTGGGGCTGTGTGCTTTCCTTACCATGGAAATGCACTGTTCTCTCATCTAGGAGTCCGTGGCAGAAATTCTGAATGCCCCTGTACATCCAAGGATTTCTCCCGGACAAAAGCTGCTGAGACAGATGTGTCTGCCTGGACTTTCCTCCCCTGGGTCACCTCTGACCTGCACCTAAAGTACTGGGCCTATGTGCTTTCCTTCCCGTGGAAATTAACTGTAATTCCCATCCAGCAGCCCATGCTGGAACTTGGATTTGCCCCTCCACGAGTGCAATGTGCTGGAGTGCTTCTGTGCAGGTACACTGTTCTGCACCACAGTGCATTGACAGCTCAGACTGCGAGTCTGTGATGCTGCATAAGGCTGAGAATTAATCTGCAGAGCACCGTGGTTGTGTGCAAAGTTAAAGGCTGCAAGAGGAGAGGGACTGCACAATCGCCTTCCAAATTCTGGTTATCAGCCACAAGGGGGAAGGTCAGGGAGCACTATCTGTGCTGACAGGGGTTCCCGTTCGAGACTTATGTTGAAACAATTCTGTTTAGCTTTAGACTCTGAGATTCAGCAAATATTGTGGTAGAAAGCTGAGAAGGAAAACTACAATATTGCACCAGTGTGTTTGGCATGGCTCACGTGAGGCAGGGGGAAGCTACAGACCAGCATTGGTTCAGCAGGCTGCCGCTGTCTCAACATTGAACTTACATCCTCTGAAAAGCAACCACACTCTGGAGTCATCAATTTTCCTGCTCGGCCTCATGTACCATCACATTCTTTCACTCTCCAAAACCCAGCTTCAAAACTTAAAATGTCCAGCAATGGTTCTCCCACTGTAGGTCCTAAAACAAGAAGCAAGCACTGGCCTTCCCTTTCCCTTTGCAGTCTCACAGAGCCCAGTTACAAAGCTAAGAACGTTCAGCACTTGGTCCCCTGGGAAAGGTTCTAGAGGAGAAAGAGGCTGTGCTGGACTTTGCTTTTCTTTTGCAGCCTATAAACCGCCCAGCCAACAGGGGGACGATTCCTTCCCGGCTATATGCAGGATGACATTCTTTCAGTCTCGAAGATTCAGGATCCCCGACGGAACCCCTACACCCGCTGCTCCCACACCGGGACGGAAAGGGCGCGAGTTTTACCTGGGCGCTCACAAAGCACACCACAGGATGGCGGTGTGCGCTTGCAAAAGAAGGAAATTCACCTTTTCTAGCGCTAAACCGCCCAAAATGCAGATCCAAGCTCCAAACGTCACTGCTCTCAGAGTCAGGACAGAAAGATTTCACTGACCTTCCCCCTCCAAGAACAAACTCCTATTCGCACCACACTCAAAATGAACTCTGTGCTAAACATTTTTCTCTCTCTCATGGAGTCTGGCTACAAACTTGAAACCCGCGAGCAAAAGTGTAGCTCACAAAAGTGCCAGCTGAGAAAGCTGTTGCTGTCCAGAACTGCCGGTGCACCCATCGAGCTGCACCCACACACCCTGCTGCCAGCACCTTCCTCCTCAGCACTGTGTACCTCTGGCATCCTTCAGGCTCTCCGAGTCAGGAGCCAAACAGAAGGCACAAACAGATGCACTTGGCCGAGAAAATACAATGGGTTTGGATCTGATAAAACACCTGGGCATGAATATTAAATATATACGTGTTTGAAATCGTGGTACATGCATGTGAGCTGGTGTGTGGCGAGGCAAAGGAGCAGCTTGGTCACTTGCTGCAATGATTCATACCCCCAAATTTTATGGTTTCTCTGAGTTTTCTGTTCACTTTGAGGGTTGTGAACTGCTGCTCCTCTCAGGATGCTAAGACCAGTTTAGTGTCCTGGCTTTGCTGAAGGACATCTGTGATGTATTTTTAAAAACATTTGGGCTTTGATGTAATGAGGTGTATATGGACACCAAGAAGGTGGGCCTGGGGGAAGAGATGCTCAAGTCAGCAAAAGATGAAATGGAGATGAACTGAGTAGAAACTCCTTGAGTTTGGAAATCAGAAATAATAAAGGTCAAGCACAGCCCTCCAAAGGGCTTCAAGCAGGTGTGTGGGGAGGGTGAGCAGAACCAGAACTGCTGATTAAAGACCTTTCAGTTGTTTATCCCCCTAGTTTGCCCATGGTAATCTAATATTTACAGCTCCCCTCCTGCTTCCAAACCTAAACCACTCCACTTTGCACCATGTCAGTTTGTAATTGCTGTTCCCTGTTTAGCAGTTAGTGAATGGAAAACTGGCATGTTGTGGCTGTGGGGATATTAAATTCTGTTGTGCCATCAGGATTGCAAAGATCCTGCTGCAAAGATCAGAAGAACACTGAGGTTCTTGCTGCCTCCCACTGGGCCTTGACCGACTGGTGGATTTTTACTGGTTTTGATTTCCCCTTCTCCTGTTGTACTGTCCCTCCCCATCCCAGAGAGAGCTGGAACAGGGAATGCTGGAGGTTTTAATAAGGCTGACTCCACCAGTGTTAATCTTGTCTGGGATAAATACAGAGTGGTTGTTACTAAGTCAGCAGCCTTGGGATGCTTTCCAAAGCAGCAATGGAACGTTTTACCTTTGGGTATTTGCTGTGAAGCTACCCTGAGGCTGGGTTTAGGAACAAAAAAGAGCCAAGGGCACAAAGGCCACCTGACACCCTTAAGGATTTCACCACAGGGAGGGTCACTGCCATCCAGGACCGTCTGAAACCCCAAAGTTTATTGCATGTGCTGCAGCTGAAGGCAGGGTGGGGGTGTTTGGGATGGAAACAGGGCAGAAAAGGCTCGACTGAGGCATTAGTTGTCCTGCTCTGTTTCCTGTGGGATGCTCTTGTCACAAGGAAGGCTGCCCTAAGGGGCAGAAGAGATGCTGAAGCAGGTTAAAAAAAACCCAAACCAAGTCCTAAAAACAAAGATTCAAATGAAAGTTAAAAGCTTGCAAGTTTTTTTAAATAAATACAATATTTGCTTTAAAATATCAACTAAAAATTAAGAATAACAACATAACATTGAGGTGGCTATCTGGTGTTAGGATATTGGGGGATGGGGGAGGAAGAGGATGTGAACACAGACAGTAAAAAGTGATGAGAAAATATGGATGTTACCAGCAAAACCCAGAGGAAACAGCAGCCCCAGCAATGCCTGGGGGCAAACAGGGTCCCACCCTTGGGACCAGGTGTTCAGGAATCCTCATGACCAGTCTGACAAGTGACTTGAAGATCTGAATTTGAAGGAAAGGAGAAGGAATTGGTAATTGTGAGGTTTTGGCTGCCAGGTCTGTTTTTTCCGTGACAGAAGGCTGCTTCACTTCACTCCTTGAATTCTGCCTTCATTAAGCTGCTGCTGCCTAATCCTCGTCAGTGGAAAAAAAGAGGGGAAGACAGAGCTTAAACTTGTCATCACCCCAGCCAGGTTTTGGTCAGTAGGGTTCCCAAAGGTTGGGTGTGCTTCCCAGCTTTCCTATTCCTCTGATCCATGGAAAACAAGGAGGGGGGAATCCTACCAAAAGCTTGTTAAAAAACTTATTTACATGACAAGCCCTTTAACATATTTATCTGGAAAAACTGTATTATTTTTAGGCCAATTCTGTCCCAAAGCTACAGGATAGAACTTCAGGCTGTCACAGAGTGTGAGATATGGTGCAGTGTGGGAAATTCTCCTGAATTTTACCGAGGAGTTCATCTTCAAAGCAAGTTCCACCTAATTTGAGGTGGTTCAGGCGAGGCAGCACTTGCAACAAAGCGATAACAGTACCAAGGGAGACCAAATCATAGAGGTCAAGGCACAGGGTCTCCAGGTGCTCCAGTGTCACAATGGCAACCAGCCCCCTGTTCGTCAGGAAGTAGGCATTGCTGATTTCCAGGTAGCGGAGCTGCTTCATGTGGCGCCCGATGAATACCATGGCAGCATCGCCAATGATGCAGTGCCGCAGAATCAGGCGCTCAAGCTCTTCCAGGTGTGGAGCCGCTGCTTGGATCCCCGTATCAGTGATGCGGTAGGTGCCACAAAGGCTCAGCGTCTTCAAGCGGTTCTGTGAGGAAACGTCAAGAAGATGATGGTCAGAAAAGGTGGGAACGCTGTGGATAGCGAGGTGTTGTACCTGTGGCGGTGGCACCGAAGGGGACACGCAGAACCAGGCGTCGGGGATGTCGCAGAGGCTCAGCTCCAGCGTGGTGACGGAGGCGGGCATGCTCTCGTACGGGACGTGGCGGAGGTCAGTCTCGGTCAAGCACAGCCGATGGAGCTGGGGGCAGCGCTCCCGAAGGGCGGCCAGCAGTGCCGGCGAGAGGAGCCGCTGCTTGCCGCCGGAGCGGGGCACGCCCCGCATCCGCAGGGTGCACAGGCTGTCGGGGAGGCGGTGGCGCACCAGGTGCCACAGCGTGCGGCGGGTGATCTGGGGGGAAAGGGCCCGGTTCCAGGGACGGGGTGGGGAAGGGCACCCCTGTCGCAGCGGAGCGGTTCCCCCCGCTCCCTCCGCTTCTGCCCGCGGCGAGGCGATCTCACCCCCGGCCAGTGTCTGTGCCCAGTGGGGTGACCTCGCCTCCCCCCATCCCTCCTGCCCCCAGCGGAACTCTGTCCGCGCCCGGCCCGCGGTGCGGAGGGCGGCCCGTACCCGGTGAGGGCTCAGATCCACATGCGTCCAGACCGCTCGGTCCCGCGCCAGCTGCCGCCACCGCCGGCAGACCCTGCGGGAGGCGATCGGCCGTCAGCGCCGCGGCGGGGAAGCGGCAGGCGGCCGGTCCCGCCCGCGGAGACCCTACCTGGCCGCTCGCAGCCGGTCCCGCAGCGGCAGCAGCGCCAAGACCTGCACCAGCACCGAATCGGGCAGGGCCGGCCGCGCCGCCATCGCGGCCGTTGCTACAACAAACCCCTGAGCACGGCCCGCACCGCCAGGCCGCGGCCTCGCAGCCGCCGGTAGGCCCGGGCAGCTCCGCCGGGCTCGGGACCGCTCTGGTTAACCCCCTTCCTTACCGACAGCCCCTCCCGGTGCCTCCTCGCTCCTCCGCCTTGAGCCCCGGTGTCTCATCCAGTCTCGCCCCTTGTTCCCGTGTCCCCTGCTCGGTGCCTCTTGTCCCCACTCCTCCATGCCTCTTGTCCCATTACCCTTCCACCCCACTCCCGGTGCCTCTTCTTTCCTGGCACTGCCCCTCTTGGTGCCTCTTGGAGGAGAAGTGGCTTAGCAGTGACCACTCCTGGTCCAGTCACTCTCCCTGACGTGTTGTTTCTAACACCCTTCTAATGTTCACGTGGCACCAGCTCACATAATTTCCTCTCTGAATGCCCAGCAAGCCATTACAGCACGGGAACAGCTGTCCTGACTCTCAGAGAAAAGCCTGGCATATCTGCAGTGCATAGTTGCAACCCGGGAAGAAGAGAGTAATAAATTCAACTTGACCTCAGGAGGATGCTTGAGCTGGTAAAATATGCTGTCCTTACCTCTGCAAGGCTTCATTGTCCTCTGGACCACAACACATTTCACCAGACAGCACCTTGGAGTTGTCTGCTTGTTTTCTTTCCCTCTCACCCCAGTGGACACGCACTTGTATTTTCTCTTTATTCTGACACCCCATGGCCTTCACAAGTGCACTTCACACTGATGCCAACCTCCTTGCCCCAGTGTCTCCAGACACACACTTCTCTCTTTTGTAGCCCACACTGAGTGCTTTTTGCCCACAACTAATGGTCTCTGAGCAGAGATCTCCTTGTCCTGATGTCCAGAAGTTGTTTTGCTCCATTTGGTGGCAGGTTTCTGTGATCTCTTTTCACATCCGTTGATGTAACAGGATGGAACAGGAAGGGAGAAGCCTGAGGAGACTTCTCTGAAAGTCTGACCAGCAAATGAGCTGCTTCTAGACAGGAGCAAACAGAATCTTCCCTGGCGGGAGGAGGCTCTGGCCATGCAGTCGTAGTGGCAGTAGCAGCAATCACCAGACTTGTCCCTGTACTTTCATGGGTTTGGTGACACCCTGGTCTCCCTGAGGACGTGAATCTTCACCGGCATCAGAGCAGAATATATGCAAGATTTATGTCAGTCAAGTACAGGATGCTGAGCTCTGGAAAGTGAGCCAAGGCTGCTGCTGAAGCCTCTAAGGTACAGCTGAAGGCTGTTTTCACCAGGAAGCCTCGGAGTCTGAACTTCAGTTGTGACAGAAAGCAAACTGACCTCCTCTGCCTTGGGACTTGGCTGCCTGTGTGCAAGCACAGTGTGTTGTGCCATGTTCTTGTGTGTCAGTGGCCTCAGCAGTCTCCAGCACTAATTGCATGGGACTGGTGCTTACCATGGGCTGTTCTTTTCTCCTTTCTTTCTCTAAAACTTGGCACCAACTTTCACTCTCTGTTTTAGCAGATTTTTTGACATAAGTGATTTTCACTGAATCCTTCAAAAGAGAAATAGATTACCAAAACAAGCTTTAAGGTTCTTGGAAAAGTAGCTGCATATGATGCCCGAAAGATAGGCTGGAAATAAATCCCCACAGACTGATGTCTACAGGGCAGATGTTTGTTCATTTATTTATTTTTCATTAGTGCTGTACTTATCTATTTCTAAAGCTATCCACCTGTCGAGGTTTTTATTTTTTTTTTTTTTTTTGTCTATTCAGCATTAAGCAACTACTTAACCATATACTAGCCATTACATTGTATAAAAATTTATTTATATCAGGTTACAAGGTATAACAGTTATGATTCAGGTTATATAGGTATAAAAAGCTATGATTCAGGTTATGTAGGTATCAGTTATTAAGATATACAAAAAGTCATTATTTAGGTTGTATTGATATCAGGCTATATAGAGATATCAGGTTATATTGATATCTTATAACCTAAGTTATATAAGCACTTTGTAACTTTATTCTAAGTTATATAGCTTATATAATTAATAATAGGTTTGTAGTCTATATTTCCTTAGCACTCAGGATCAGGATTTACAGCTCTGGCAGATTTTCTGCCCTTTGAAAGTTTTATACTCACATTTTCAATAGCAGAATGATTGCTGTGTCTTATTAATCCTGCCATCTAAGTCCTTCTCCAGGGAGAAATAGGGAGGTGGCAGCATGAAGCACCCAAGAGCCCCATTTCTGCAGCTTCGTGGCTGGGCACTGCAGCAGAAATGTAGCAGCAATGCCCTTCTGCTCCTTGATTTTCATGGGACTTTTGAGCTCCTGCTTCACATCCAGCCCTTGGCAAAGAATGGGGCTCACCCAGCAGGGCGGGATCTGCAGCCAGTGCCCTGGTAGGGGGTGTGTGGGGTCCTGCCTTCTCCTCCTGGGGTGTTCACTGACTGATTGCTCCTGGCCTCCTTTACTGCTCCGTGGGCTCTCCAGCTGAGAGGAGAAATCTGCTCCCTGAGCACCCTTGGAATAGAAATAGAAAGCTTTTCCAGTCCCTCTTACTTTATGCTCTCAACTAAGCATGGCTCTGTGATTTCAGCAGCAGTGCTTCTGCAAGGACACAGTCCTTGGGGAGGCTCCCAGATTTCATCAGTCTCCCACGGTCTGCCTCACAGGATCAGACACAAAACACTAAGTTTTGCAAAATACAGAAACGGGAGGTCCTCAACCCCTCATTCCCTGGATTTCCACTGCTTTTGAGATATCAAAGATATGAAATATAAAAATAAAGTTTAGAAACCAAACCAAGGAAATTAGTCCCAGTTCTCTATAGAATGATTGAGACACCAGAAGATGATGCTGCCCCCACAAGGACCTCAACAGGCTGGAGAAATGGGCTGATGGAAGCTCCTGAAGTTCAACCAAGGGCCGAGCAGAGTCCTCCCCCTGGGGAGGTGCACCCCAAGCCCCAGCACATGCCATGGAATGCAGCTCCGCAGAGCAGGTCCTCTGCAGGTCCTGGTGGGTGTGACTGGCACAGCCCCACCCCAGCAGGGACCGCCTGGAAGGGATCTGGGCAAACACTGGGGTGTGTAGCCACTGTCTCGGTCACTGGCAGCACTCAGAAGCTCCTCAGCTGCTAGTGGGTCACAGCCTGAGCGCTCTGGCACTGCCCAAGCCTGGTGTTTATAGTTACCCACTGCCAGTGAGTGATCCTGACTCTGGTGACATCACAGGGTTCTGAGGAACCCCTGAGTGCCCCCAGTGACTGAGGAACCCCTGAGTGCCCCCAGTGACTGAGGAGCCTCTGAGTGCCACGAGTGGAAGCCCGGCCTTCAGTGCTGCCAGCGGCTGAGAGGAGCCAGGTCCGGGAGCAGCCATGGCAGAGGTCGGGCAGGAGCCATCAGCGCCACGAGCCGTCCGGGTCTGCCGCATCTGCGTGGATTTCCTGCAGAGCCCCGCCGCTGCCGTGGAGCCCTGCGGACACGTGTTCTGCCACGCCTGCATCCAGCCCCAGGCCGCCCCCGACGCCGCTGCCACCTGCCCGACCTGCCAAGGGCCCATTGGGGCCATCCGCCTGCTGCAGGGGCAGGACAGCCGTGCCGGGGTGGCCCCACGTCGCCCCCGCCGCCGCCTCCATCCCTTCGTGGTGCGCTGGCGGCAGCGGCAGCAGCAGCGGCAGCAGCGTCAGCAGGAGCAGGAGCAGCAGCGGCAGCAGGAGCAGCAGCAGCAGCAGCAGCAGCAGGAGCAGCAGGAACAGCAGCAGCAGGAGTAGGCAGCTCCTGGAGGTGGCCGGCACCGGCCATTCTCCGATGGGGACGGGGCGCCGAGCCCCCCCGGGCTCCAGCAGCGCGTCCAGAGAGCGTTGGAGGAGCTGGACAGAAACGGGCCGGGGCAGGAAGGTCCATCGTGGCCACCGAGGGAGCGGGGAGAAGAGCTGGCCTCGGGACCACGGGCACCTCCTCACCCTGATCCCATCTGATGTGGATCCTCCACGGCCCCTCTGAAATGAAAACCAGCCTGCTGAGAAGGGCCTTGCCTGGTTTCTTCTGCTCATTTGCTCATTACTGCAGGACTGGGGGAGTGGGAGCTGAGGGAAAGGGAAGGATGCGACTGTGGGAACTTGGGCAGAGGGTGGGATAAGGCTGAAGAACTGGTGGAGACGGGTGAATGTGGTTGTTGGAACTGGAGGAGAGAGGCCGTCCTTGGTTGTTTTTGTGCTACTTTGTTCATTCTTCTGGGTATGCAGCTGGGAAATGGAAAGGGAGAAAAGGGGAAGGGGAAAGGGAAAGGGAAAGGGAAAGGGAAAGGGAAAGGGAAAGGGAAAGGGAAAGGGAAAGGGAAAGGGAAAGGGAAAGGGAAAGGGGAGCCCCCCAAAACTCTCTGAGCAGATCCTGAAGGGGCCAGTGCCTTCTTTCCCAAGGAACAGGATGAGAAAAGAGGCAGAGATGGAGGTTTAGGGCAGAACCTTCTCTCCTCACATGCTCCTGCCCACCCTTACACTGTGGAGAGCTGAAATCCTGGGAGATGCTCTTCAGGCTGGGGGACACAGCTCTGGCACAACCCTCTGCCAAAGGGCTTTCAGCACCTTCCCCCCCTCCTACAGCAAAGCATAACCTGTGCTTGCACTGGGGCTCTATCGCTGGGCAGCATAAGCTTACCCTCCCCTTGACAGCAGGGTGTCAGCCTGCACTGGAGCCAGGGAAGCTTGAGAGGCTGACTCTGTAATGGATCCTCACCAGCTAATCGGTGTTTATAGGCTTAGATCTGCTGCTTCTTAATTTTATTCCAGCCCCTCGATTGAATTTCTCACATGTAAGTGAGCCCCACGAGCCCATCCTAGCCATATATAATGGATGGTGGTGGAGGGAAAGAACACAAATGTGGCTGAATGCCAGTAACCGATGCCCAGGCAGCGGTGCAGCAGAACTCTCTGCTGAACATCCCCCACTGCCAGAACCTGCCTTCGGTGCCACAGTGCAAGACGCTTCCTCTGTCCCCAGCAGCTGGCCTGGGGCCATGACCAGCCTCGGCCATTCTCCATTGGCCCCAAGAGGAGGACAAGGCTTGGAGCCAAGTCACCAAGCCACTATCTCCAGGAACGGCGCCAGTTCCACCCACTGAGCCCTGGTGCTGCTACTCGATGCCCCATCAAATATTAATACAATGCTCAATGCCTCTGTGCCCTGCCCCAGCGCTGCAGGGCTGCCCAACCACTCCAGCCTCCCCTCCTGCCCCGTATTGCTCACTGCTTCCCACACAGGGACTTTGGGGGTGCAGCCACACCACCTCTGGGTGTTCCCTGAGCAGGGCACGACAGGACCCAACCTCCTCCAGCAGCCAGCTCAGCCCCTGCAGCAGGTAAGACCCCACTGGGGCTGGGGCAGTGGGCACCCCCATCCCCGAGGAATGCCAGCCTGTCACCCCAGGGAGTGGGAGGACGGGCTGGGGGCATAAGATACCCGGAGAAGGGTTGGGGCCATGGGACCATGGGGCAGCTCCGGGCTCGGTCCTTGGCTGCAGGGGGATAGCGGGCAGCAGGGATCCCTCAGCTCCGTCCTGTCCTCTGAAGGAATCAGATCCACCCGTGGCTGTCCCCCGAGGAGGGTTCTCCCTAAGGTCCAGAGTGATGTGTAGGGTCACCCCTCAGCTGGGGGGGCCCTAGAGGTATTGGGGCCCACCTCCCCTTGCTGCCCTCCCCCAGGAGGAGGCCCGCGCCTCTGCCCCGAGCATCCGCCCGGCCCGGCAGGGGATGGAGCCCGGCAGGTCGGTGCCGGCGGAGCTGAAGCTCCGCAAGCCCTCGCAGCGGGCCAGGATCCCGGCGCCCTTCCTCGCGCACCCGGTAGGTCGCTGGCTCGGCCCGCGGCCCCCGGCTCGTCCCCTCGGCCGTCGTGGCCCCTTCGAGCCCCCATGACTATATCCGCACAGGACGGGGCGCCTGGGCCGGCGGGGCCCCTCAGGCCGGACCCCGCGGAGGTAGACGCGGAATCCCTGGTGCCCACGCACGATGAGCGAGGCCGGCTCATCCCCGAGTGGAAGCGGCAAGTGATGGTGCGGCGGCTGCGGGCCCGGCTGGCGGACGAGGACCCGGCGGGAGGGCAGGTACGAGGGGCACGGGGAGTAGAGGGGGCGCGGGCCCTCGGAAGTCGCTGACCGCCTCTCTCCGCAGGACGCAGGCTCCTGGAGCTTCTCGCCCTCCCACCAAGCCGTGCTGGGCCCGTTCGGGGAGCTGCTGACCGAGGCAGACCTGCATCAGCTGGAGAGGGCGGTGGAGAGCCTGCGGCTGCGGCGGCGTGGCGAGGTGTACCAGAGCGAGCTGCGGCGCCTGGTGCGGGAGCTACGAGCCCTCTTGCCCGCCCCGCTGCTCAGCATCTCCGTCCGCAGCCCCCCGCCTGCTCCGGGGCAGCCCCTGCCCCTCTGGTGCGGCCGCCTGGCCGGCGCTGTGAACAGCCTGGCCGCGCTGCTGGGCAGCGCCGAGGGGCTGCAGGGTCCCCGCGCTGCCGTCGCCGCGCCCGCCGCTGCCTCCGCTCTCCCCGCCGCCGGCGGGCATCCCCGGGAGCCGGGGGGCAGCCTGGCGCAGCGGGAGATCCGCCAGTGCGGAGTTTGCGTCCGCAGCCTGCGCGGCGCCTTCGAGCCCGCCTGGGGGGCCGCGGGGAGCGCTCCGGCCGGGGGCGGCGAGGCGGAGGCCGCCAGCGACTCGGGCATCAGCTGCGAGGAGGCCTTTTCCGACGGCGGCTCCCCGCGGCAGGGGAAGGCGCCGGGGCCGGAGTGGGGCAGCTTGAGGAAGGAACGGATCGTGATGCTCTTCCTGAGCCACTGGAGACGCTCGGCGTACGCGCCCTTACGACCCGCCGCCGGGGACCCTCGGGAGACTGCGGGGAGCGGGGCCCGGGCGGCCGCACGCCTGGCGCGGCAGAGAGCGGCCATCCAGAAGCTGCTGAGCGGCTGGCGGGACGCCGCCTCCCGCCGCCCCCCGCCGCCGCCTCCCGCCCGCAGCCTGCTCTCCCCGGAGCAGTTCGTGTCGGCGGCGGGGGGCGGCCCGGCCGAGTACGAGAGCCTGTCGCTGGAGCTGTTCATGCTGGGCTATTTCCGCATCTTGGAGCAGGACCTGTCCCCCGAGGAGCGCCGAGGCCGCCACCTGCTCTGTTTCGAGGTGTTTGAGCAGCTGGGCCGGCACGGCTGGCGGGCGGTGCGGGCCTTCCACCGCGCCGTCATCGACGAGATCGCGGCCGGGCGGCGCGGCTGGCGCGACGGCTTCGACGACATCAAGGCGCGGTACTTCGGGACTCCGCGCGGCCCGGCCCAGCGGCCCGGACAGGCCGCGGAGGAGGGGGACGAGATTTGTCGCTACATCGATCGCAGCTTCGCCTTTTGGAAGGAGAAGGAGGCCGAGATCTTCAGCCTGGAGGAGTGATGCCGACGGGCTCCGGAGGCCGCGGGCTGCAATAAAAACCTTCTCGGTTCTGTCCCAGCTGAGCGAGGCTTTCCGGGGCGGTGAAGAAAGCTGCTAAGCTGGGCGGGCCGCCCCAGCAGCCCCGCTCCCCCTCTTCCAGGGCGGGTGATTCAGGCCTCGGCTGCCGCCGCGTGTTTACGGCTGCCGCGGGGTGAGATAAAGACCTATATTTATAGCGGCAGCGGCAGTCTAGCCGGAGGAGCGAGGAGGGGCATCGCGGGGACCCCCTGCTGCCGATGGGGTGCACGGAGGGTGCTGTGGGACCTTGTCCCCCCAGGCTCGGTGCCCAGCCGACCCCTTCGCCACGGGGAGGCTTTCCTAAAGGCAGCGACCGAGGATGGGCGGCGGCGAGAGCTCTGCCCGTGCGGTGCCTTTAAGAGCAGGGAGCAGTGTCCAGGTGCCACCTAAAAATAGCGAGTGCCCCTGGTCCCGGCTGATCCCGTGTCATGCGGCGTGTCCCTGCCCACCGCCGGGAGCGCGGTCCCTTCCCTCCCGCGGGCCGGCCGGGCTGGGGAGCGCTGCTGAGAGCGGGAGCGACCGCGCCGAGAGGGCTCCAATCCCCCCGAGAATCATCCCCTAAAGGCCGGTCGCCGGCCCGGCCCAGGGGCAGCTGCGGCGCGGTGAGGAGAAAACGCGGCCCCCGTGGGAGGGGGCTGTGGGAAGCGCTTGTGCGGCCGCCGCTGTCCGTGCCTCGGGCGCTGGGAAGGCGGGAGGATGTCGCGGCACGGCGAGAGGGAGACACCGTCGCCTTTTCCTAGCAGGGACACCCTCGCCTCCCGCTGCTCGGGCACCGCCCGCCTGCCAGGCCCCACGGCGATCGCCGGCACCATGGTGAGGAACATGGACGACTTTGAGTTCTGCCTGCCTTCGCACGCCCAGGGCGTGCTGGAGGGGCTGCAGCAGTTCCGCACCAACCCCAAACTGGCCGACGTGACGCTGGTGGCGGGCGGGCGGGAGTTTCCCTGCCACCGAGGCATCCTGGCGCTCTGCAGCCACTACTTCTATGCCATGTTCTCCGGTGACTTTGCCGAGAGCATCGCAGCACGGGTGGAGCTAAAGGAAGTCGACCCCAGTGCGCTGGAGACGCTGCTTGATTTTGCCTACACGGGAAAGGTCACCATCAACCAGGGCAACGTGGAGGGGCTGATGAGGACCTCCAGCCAGCTCCACTTCCCTGCCATCCAGAAGGTCTGCAGCCGCTACCTCCGGCAGCAGATGGATGCCACCAACTGCCTAGGTATCTGTGAGTTTGGTGAGAGCCACGGCTGCCCTGAGGTCTCCTCCAAGGCCTGGTCTTTCTTGCAGGAGAACTTTGAAGCCGTCTCTCTTCAGGAGGAGTTCCTCCAGCTCTCCAAGGAGAGGCTGGCTGTCTACCTCTCCAATGATCAGCTGCAGGTGCAGGAGGAGCGGAGCCTGGTTGAGGCTGTGCTGCGCTGGGTACGCCATGACCCGGGATCCCGAGCCCAGTTCCTGCCGGAGCTGCTGGAGCTGACCCACCTTGTCTCGCTGCCTGACCAGTACCTGCAGAACCTCCTTGCCACTGAGCCTCTCGTTCGTGACTCAGATGCCAGCAAGGCCCTCGTCGCCCGCTCCCGCACCATGGTGGGTACGCCCTTCCCCTAAATGCCACCTCCTGAGCCGGGAAGGAGGAGACTGAAGGTCCCGTCCTGGCCTCTTCAGCAGGGGCAGAGTGGCACCGGTGCCCTGAACAACCCCCCAGCCCCACCACAGAAGCTGGAGGAGGTGCTGGTGGTGGTTGGTGGCCGTGTGCTGGAGGATGGTGAGGATGAGGGGAGGGGGCTGGAAATGCCGGCTGCCACCAGGAACTTTGCCTTCTACAACCCCAAAAGCAGTAAGTGCCCCCAACTTCCTCCAGCTCCCTCCATGTTAATTAACCGTCTGTCTACCCTGAAGCCACCTCTCGCCAAACTAGTGTCAGTTTAGAGAGACACTGGTTGGGTTGGGATGGGCTTGAAACAGGGGTGCCTTAAAAAGTGCCCTCGCTGGCTGTGGGGTCACTGCTCGGCTCTGCTGGGTTTCAGGGCGATGGATGGCTCTGCCTGACTTCCCTGATTACAACAAATGGGGCTTTTCCCTGGTGGCTCTGAACAACGATGTGTACGTCACAGGTCAGTGCCAGGGCTGCTGGTGCAGGGTGGGGGCTTCAAGGAGCAGGAATGGGGGACAGGGGACAATGGTATGAGCATGAGGCACTGGTGTGGGGCCAGAGGCTCTTCTCTGAGCAAAATCCTCTCCTTACTCTCTGCTTGGGCAAATCTGGCCAGGGGCAAGAAATACCCAGGGACGACTGCACCTGGAGAGGGGGGCCCACCTGACCCGTCTCTCCCTAGGTGGCTCCCGGGGGTCCCAGAATGACACGTGGTCAACGACGCAGGCCTGGTGCTTCTGCCCCAGGGATGGGGTCTGGCAGCCCATTGCTTCCATGCTGAGAGCCCGCACAAACCACACCAGCGCCGTCCTCAACGGCGAGATCTACGTGATCGGGGGTGAGGCCGCAAAGACCCTGGGGGTGCTGCTGGGGTGCGGGTCCACGGGTGCCCCAGAGCAGCAGGGTGGCTGCAGTGTCCTGTCACCCTGCAGGGACGACAGTGGACGTGGTGGAGGTGGAGCGCTACGACCCGTACAACAAGAGCTGGTGTGCCATCAGCCCAGCCCTCAAGTACGTGAGCAATTTTGCAGCTGCCAGCTGCTTGGGCAAACTCTACCTGGTGGGCTCCTGCGCCGTCAAGTACAACGCGCTCACCCTGCAGTGCTACAACCCCATCCAAGGTGAGAGCTGACCCTGCTGCCACACCCCACCAGTGCTGTCCCTGGGAGAGGGACTGAGGGGGACTCCCAGGCAGGTGACACCCCTGGACTGCCGGGCATGGTCCTGTGGGATGGGAGCAGGTGCTGACAGGCTGTGGTGGTGGCTGTGGTGGGGCTGTTGGCAGCACGGACCTGAGTCACAGATGTCTGACACAGCCCAGAGCTGAGCTTCGGTGGAGTGGAATCTCTGGGGCATTGGGGTGGGGGAGGCTGCCTGCCCTAGGAGGAAACTAACACCCTGTGACAATGCCACCTCCTCAAGCAGAGTCTTTTCCATCCCACAGCACCGCTACAAACCACATCCCCACCCCCCACTATTTTTTATGCAAGACCCTCGACTGGGATGGGGACTGTGGTGCCCGTCTGCCTGGCTGGTCTGCCTCCTCCCTTTCAAATCCCCCTGAAATAGCAATGCTTTTTTCAGCGACTGGCAGCTGCATGGAGAGCCAAGGGTGGGGTGCACTGCTAATGACTGCTCCTTGCAGATCTGTGGAGTGTGATCACGTCTCCCTTCATCCCCAAGTACCTCTCAGCCCCACGCTGTGCCACTCTGCGCGGGCTCATCTACCTCATCGGGGATAACACCAAGAAGGTCCACGTGTACAACCCAGAGGCCAACATCTGGCAGAAGGTGGGATGTGGGACCAGGCACGATCAGCCTCCCAGGGATATGGGGATGGTGTTCCCAGCTGCTTCCCCTCAGTGCCAGCACCCCCCTCTCCCTCCTACCCACTCATCCCTTGGTTCTATTGACGCCTGCAGAGCTGAGGATGCCCCATTCCTTCCTCCCCTGCTCCCCATCACGCAGGCACGAGGCGCCAGAGGCCCCCAAACCCCACAGAAAGAAAAGATGGGGTGGGGAGACATGTCTGGCAGGTCACTGTCCTCTGTGGTGGGAGCAGGAGGTCACCAAGGAGTCCCTGCACATCTCACCCTGTCCCTCACACAGGTGCAGCTCCTACACACACTGCACGAGAACGGTGGGATGGTGGCACTGGGTGACCGGCTCTTTGTCACCGGTGGCCACTGGAAGGGCATGGATGGGGACTATCGGGTAGAAATGGAGGTGTATGACTGCACCAAGGACCTCTGGACGCGCGAGGGCTCCCTGCCCTGTCTCTGGCTCTTCCACAGCTCCTCCTCCATCTTCATGGACACCTCCAAATGGACAGAACCTTTTCAGGGTGACCATGGGTGGTAGGAGAGCCCCAGTGATGCTTGTCACCCTATGCAGCCATGCTCCCCTTTTTTCTGCTGCCTGTTCAGACTGGTGAGTGGGAGGTGGAAAGCCCCGTGCCAGGCCGGCTGGGGCACCAGGAGCATGTTCTCCCCCACCACTGCAGGGAAAAGGCTTTTCCTTATAAACACGCTTTGGTTAATGCTCTCTTCTTTTCATTTGTGGGTTTGTGGTTTTTTTAGAACTGCATTTCCCCCTGCTCCAAAACCCTAAAGATTTTAGGGTATTTCAAGTCCTCCCAGAGTGTGGTTCATCCCATCAAAGCCTGGCATTGCTGCTTGGGGGCAGCAGCCTGGGCATAATCCTGGTTTCTCTCCTGGGATACGCAGCACGCACCCCAGGGAAGTGCTCCAGGGCCGTGGTGAAGCAGTGGGCGCCCGGGTGAGCCCCCGCTGGTGCGGTGGCTCCTGCCCCAGCCCTCCCGTCTCCGGCGGTACCGGTGGCACAGGGATGGGCGAGCACAAGATGAGGCTTCCCCGCCGGCTGGGGCGCCTCTGGGCGGCTCAGCTCTTCCCCCTCCGATCGTTCGGTGTTCTCGGAGCGCTGCAAGCACGCGGCGCCGAGGAGCCCCCGGGCCGGGGTGGGCGCCTCCCGCTCCAGGCGGGAGCGTTTCCCCGCGGGGAGGTCCCCGAGGGCAGAGCCCGGCGCCGAGGCGGGGCCGGGGCCGCCCTCCCGTAGCGGCGGCGGGATGCGGCTGCCGGAGCTGTGCCTGGCGCTCCTCTACGCCGCCGGCACCGGCACCGAGCGGCCGCTGGCCCCGGGACATGGAGAGCCCGGGGCGGCCCGCGTGGATCCCCGGCAGGCGTGGATGCTGCTGGCCGGGAGCCCCGGGAGGGGCGGCGGCCATCGGGGCCGCGGCGGCTCCGGGGCTCACACGGCCCCGGCGGGCCCCGGCTCTCCGGCAAAAACAACCTCGGCTGCCCCGCAGGTCGGCGGGACCGGGGCTGGCCCGGCCTCTCCCGCCGTGCCGGAGGAGCTGCTGAGGGAGCTGCGGCTCCTGCTCAGAGGTACCGGGCTGGGGGACGCAGGGCGGGCGCTGTGGGGCAGCAGGACCAGGCGAAGCAGGGCTGGGCGGCAGAGCCGGGAAAAGTGAAGGCTCCCTTCCTAACGTCAGACTCCGGCGGGGTTTGGGGTCAGGCACGGCAAAGATGCGCAGGCCAGCCGGGGAAGGGTGTCAGGAGGAGGAAAGCGGCAAAGGCAGCCCCCAGCGCCGTGTGGAAGCAGCCTTCCATTGCCAAACGCGCGAAGACATCGCTGTGGAGCAGAAGACGTGGCGGGAGCTGGGGCTGTTCTACATTGTGAGTGCCCAGCCTGGACAGGGGTTCCCTGGCTGCAGGGGCACCCGCCCTGGCACAGGGACTCCTCCTCTAACTCCAGCCATTCCCCGCGCCAGCCTGAGAGGGAGGGGATGTTCCACCGCGGCCCGGGGCTGAACCTGACCAGCGGGCAGTACACGGCCCCCCTTGCGGGATACTACACCTTCAGCACCACGCTGCACATCGGTGAGCCCTCCCACAGCCCCGCGGCCCTGCCGGGGCAGGCTGGCACGGCCTCACCCCCCGCTCTGTCCCAGCGCGCAGGGAGCCGCGGAGAAAGAGGCAGGGATGCCGAGGGAGCCGCCTGCGGGTGCTGATCTGTGTGCACTCCTGCTGCCAGCACTACAGGTATGGCAGGGCGAAGCCAGGGCCAGGGAGGGGGGAAGGAGCCCAGCATGGCTGGGAAAGGAGGAGCCCGCTCCCCCCAGCACTGCCCTTGCTCTTCTGCAGCCATCTGGAGAGCATATCCTGGCTGGAGAGCAGCGGGGACCTTTTCACCATCTCTGTCACAGGCACCCTGTACCTGCAGGTGAGTGGGGCCAGCTCCAGGGTGACAGTGCTGGGCAGGAAGGTGCCTTCCATGGCCCGAGCCCAGGGCTGGGCATCGGGCCTGCTGCTCAGGTGACCTCCAAGCCCCAAAGGCAGGGCAGAGCTCTGCTGGGGCACTGTGGCACAGACTGTGGCTGGGCTGCCCTAAGGGCATTGTGCTGCTCTTTTCCCAGAAGGAAGGGTAGGGGCAGCTCCTCCAGCTCTTGCTTGCTGTGTGCAGGGGAGAGCTCTCCCCTTGGCTCTGCCAGGCCATGCCTGGTGCCCAGGGAGGCGTCCTGGCCCTGCTAATCCCTCTCTCCCCCCAGGCTGGGCAGTATGCCTCTGTTTTTGTGGACAACACGGCAGGCTCTCCTCTCACCGTTCAAAGTGGCTCCGATTTCAGTGCTGTTCTGCTGGGAGTGTGAAGAGGCTGAACCATGCTGAACCTGCGTCAGGAGCAGCCAGACCCTTCCCTCTGCCAGCCACCATTGTGTCGCCCCTGCTCAGCACCAAGCCTAAGGAAGACCATTTGCTCAAGCAGGAATCTGCAGTCTGGTCTGACACTGCTCATGCTGCAGAACCAGCTGAAGATGGACAAAAGATCATGAAGGAGATGATGATGATAATAGTAATAAAGCAGCCTGAGCAGCACCTAAAGGCATTCACTTTTATCTAAAGGCTAGGCCTAGAAGTTTATCTTGGAAAACACTGCTGACAGTGGCAGCAGATGGCTGCCTAGGGCTCAGCTCCCACCGTGCCTGGTACAAAGCCTCTCACATCCATTTTTGCCCTCAGTGGACTTCCCTTCCCTGCCCAGACTTAGTCTCAGCAGCCCAGGCCAGATTATGTACTGCTTCAGCTGCCTGCAGTGTGTGAGCAGAGGCTTTGCTGCCAGGAGCCAACCTCCTTCGCACTAATCATCAAAGCAAAGTCCCAACACCGCCGCACGTTGGATTAAAGCAAATTCCTGCCCTGTGGCTTTCCAGAGCAGGCACTCCCTGCCTGTGGCCCAGGGCCTGGCTGTGGGCAGCCCTGATAGAGCCCAGCTCTTTGCTGTGGCTGCGATAGCTGCCTGAGCTCAGGGGGCACAGCGCTGCAGCAGCAGCACCAGGAAGGCTGAGCGTTTGATTTCCCAGTAGCACCAAGTCCTGGGTAAGTGGTGCCAGCAACGCTGCAAGATAGCCTGAGCCGACAGCCCCACCTTCTCCCAGGGATGTCCCTGCCCTTCTCCATGGGCTGCAGCTCCTTGAGGAGCCAGTGAAGGAGCTGTTAATGCAGCAGTTTATAGGTAGGGGTGTTGGGGTCTGGAAAAAGAGGGAGCTCAGAAGAGATAGCAGGTTGCCTTTCTGAAATTTGCCATCAGGGTTTTTTTGTCACAAACAGAAGCAACTCCGTGCTACTCTGTTTGGGCTCTCCAAATCTGCCTTTCAAGAGTGGAAACAGGAGTGTGCTGCCAACAAAGGCATTCCCTCTCAGCTCATCCTGCACTGCAGCCTTACATCAAAATACACAGGAATGGCTGGGAGCAGAACAAGCTGGCAGAGCCCCAGCACTACCCAAAATCTGTGCCACAGGGCCACGTCCTTCCTCAGTGCTCTGCAGGAGATGCAGAGTCAGTGTGTACCCTCAGACTAAGCCCATGAAGTGCAACTCACTGCTACTGGAGCAGAAATAGAAGATGGTCAAGCCACCTGTCCCAAACAGCCCAGGAGCTGGGACCAAACCCCAAAGTTCCAGGGATACAGGAAACAGAAAGGAGCCAGGGAAGCCTCACAGCCTTGCACAAAACAGCAGGCACCACCCTGCCCTTGCCCCACTCCCCTGTGCCTCATCAGAGCAAGGAGGCAACCACAGTGCACACCCCACAGCCCACCTCCCTCCCTGCCCCCTCACGCACCGCGTGGGAAATTGGAAACTTTAGGGCTTAGGTAGCCCTATCCATATAGCTTTCATTCTGCCATTTGGTCTTATGCCAAATTTTCTCTGGAAAACAGCACACTGACTGCAGCAACAGCTGGTAGAGGCACTGAGACAGGATGAGACACCAGACACTAATTAGTACCTAAAACCTGAGATGCCTTCTCCTCAGACAGCACAGACAAGCACACAGCCTGCCTGCAGCTCAGCTGCCTGGCAAGTCCCACTTGGTGAAAACTTTTCCCAAAAAACATCAGGAGCAAACTCCAGCCACTTTTTCCAAACCAACTTTGTGGTAAAACTGCAACATGTTCGGCAAGCACAGGGCAGGCATGCTGCTGCTCTGCAAGGGGTGTTTGTGTCCCTCAGCTGCAGGCAACCCCACAGCCCAGCCTCAGAGCCCGATTTCCCACCCAGTGTGAAGAGGACAGCCCATGCCACAGCCCAAGCTGGTGGCCTGGAGTACCTCACAGTCTGTGTGGTACAGCCTGACTCCTCGAACTCTGGACTCTCCCAGGATCTTGCACGAAGCTCAAGGATGCGGACAGCAGAACTGTCCCATTAAACAGCTGGCACAGCTCATGCCCCCAGATGCCTCTTTCCAGCACCCCTGCCAAATGAATTCACTGCGTTTGCCACCACATTCAACCCTAGTACTACGCCAGCTAAACCTGTTAGAAAAAAACCATCTTTATTTACACGGAAGAGCATCCGGCAGGACCCACCCTCCCCCAGGCACACATGCATGCACACAGAGCTCTCCCCTCCCTGCAGCAGCACGGCGGGCCCTCAGCGCTCGATGCGGACCAGCATGACGGTGACGTTGTCGGCCGAGCCGCGCTGCACGGCCTTGCTGGCCAGCCTGTTACACGCGGCCTCGTAGCGAGCGTCTGCCTCCAGCTTCCCCTCTCTCATCTGGATATTCTTATCCTGTTGGGACAGAGCAATTTCACTGCTCCCAGCAAAGGTAGGATTGTGTTTTCCAAACACCGGGAAGCAAAACAAATGCACGCCACCCAGGGCATGACTAGAGGACGCTCTGGCAGAAGCCCGTTTCGTGCTCTCTGCAGTGACAAACCCAGCCCCCGCGGCGCCTCTCCTCACCTCCAGGCAGGACACAATGAAGTTCACAGCTTCTTCTGGTGTAAAGACTTTAAAGAGGCCATCACACGCTATGAGAATGAACCTGGAAATCAAGTGGAGACAGATTCCAAGCCTGAATTTTTGGCTCCTCAGCTACAACAAAATCACCTAATCTATTTTATGAACATCCACGCTCAGACCCAAAGGGAAGATGCTGTAAAAGCTCATCTGAAAATCCCTCGGGACCTACTGTTCATGGCAATTCAAAATACAGGACAAAGAGCCAGGCAACTAATGCAAGACCTCGATCAGGACATCCTGGCTGCGCTACAACACTGGCAAGATCATATCTGATCCTGGTCAAATGCTCCATTGTTTCTCTAAGAACTGTTTCTTTCCTTTCAGTCCTTTTCATTCATGTATTTTCCCTGTGAAGCAGCTAATGCAAAGAAATCGAGAAACAAAGCTGAATCCCTCGTGTACATCACTTTACATTTCTACACTCCTGAGGTATGTGGTGATTTAAATATGCAAATTCAAAAAGAAAAGCACACGACACAACTGTGAGCAGAAAACTCTGACACAAAATATTGCCACAGGCTGCAGAAGGTTGAGGAGATACAAAGCCCAAGGCAAGGGCAGCACCCCCCTTAGGATGGGGAGACAGACTGCTGTGCACCCCCTGCCTGCACAGGGAACTGCATTAACCAGCAGCCCTAACCAGAGTCACCAGGACAAGGAAAACTACAAGGAACCCACAGAAGTGGTCAGTCTGCACATGCCTCTGAAGACATCATTTCAGTGCATGATACCCAAGAGTATCTTTAGAAATATGTGAGTGGATCACTTGATATGGAGCTCTAATCCCAGAAAAAGCAGCAGTACTGGGTTACACTCTCACCTCTGAGAGTCTGCAGGGCCATACTGACACAAAAGCTCGCTGCAATTTGTCGTTGCCAATCATATCGTGGAAAAGTATCTCAAATCTTCAAATATCACAGCTGAATGCAGAAGTATTTATTGGCACCACAGCTGCTAAAAACAACTCCTAGACAGAATGGAGACCCAAGAACTCAAGCCTTAACTACCTGCTTGAACACTGATTTGTGAACTTAATCAGAGCACAGAGGACATCTAAGGCTTGCGTATGCTATTGCTGTGAGGCTGGTTCCTCCACGAGGAGCCTCCACAGCATCCTGGCAGAGCAGCAGATTATCTCACTGTTCTAATAAGGAACAGAAGCAGAGAGACAGCAGCAGTTAGAGCAAGAGACAGCAGCAGTTAGAGCATCCTCTGATTCTGGGGGGATTAGTCTGAAGTGCCTTGGCTGCCCCAGCAGAGCAAGCAGGGTTGTGCAGCTTCTGCTGAGCAGAGCTGGGACAGAGGACCCCCCGTGCAAGGGCACACTTTACCTGTCGTTGTGTGTGAGTTGGCAGCGTTTGATATCTGGCACAGAGATCACACCACAGCGCTTGTACTGGCCATCCCCAATGGAGCGGGAAACCTCCAGCACTCCCAGGACTCTCCCGTCCCTGCACAAGGAAAGAAAGCACTCAGAGCCCTCCCCACGTGTGTATCTCACTGCACTGCCTGATGGGGACATCGTGCACCCATCTGCTTGTACAAGTAACGACCCACTTCCCCAGCAGGTTCAAATCTTCCCTTCAAAGTCCCCTTCCCTTTCTGCATGTTTGTGTGAAGCTCTGGGAAACAAGTGAGGGGAGGAGGAAATGAAATCAGGAGACTTCAAGGCTGTTTTCCGTCACCCTGCCCTAACTCAAGTCCGGCTTAGCCTAGCAAACTGGGCCAGTAAAAGTTATATACGAGCTGAATTCGGGGTGGCATAGTTTGATTAGAGATTATTTTTTGGCAAGATATCCAGCAAACTGCTCTTCACTAGAAGCAGAGAGTGGCAGAGGCAAGAGGTGTGAGTCAGCAGCCCCTGCTGTGTCCTGTCTGAGGACACCAACCCCTACAGGCTGGCCCAGCTGCAGGCAGCCCTTTCTGTGAACCTACATGACAACGCCCCTTAGGAAACACCTCTGGGTTGTCAAGCTTTTCTAACTAACCAAGCTCCCTAGAGAAACAGCTTCCCACACTTCACCTTTCCAACAATCAGGCATCTTCTCCCCAAAAAGGCTCTTCTGTGCCCTCTGAGAATACACAAAGCTCATTCATCTCATAGTCCAAGCAGCCCCGCTTGAGATAAAAGCAAGAAGCAAGGCATGTCACAGAGAAGAGATCTGACACTCCACACTTTGGGGCTTATCTCTTGGGCCCAAAATACTGAACTGCAAGCAGTGGGAGAGGCTGCCAGGCAGTCAGGGACCAGTTCTGAAAGGAGCTAACAGACACTGAGCCATCTCTCTGCCATGTGCAAAGAGAGATCAGTGCTGAGTGTAAGTGGCAGCATGTGCCCCCCAGAGATAAGGGGAACAAAGTGCTCCAGATACAGCAGCATAACAGAACTGAGCCCACCCCTCTCCACCCTGAGTGCATTTTGCTTCCACAGGCACGAAGATACTTCACCTGCACTGAATCCTCTCTTTGTGAAGATGCCACTAATCAAGAAACAGCCTTCAAAGAGGAGAGAACCTAGCCATGGAAATAAGACTAAGCTGTTGTGCTTGGCACCCGCTCCCCAAACAGCCATGAACTCCTTTTTGCACAGGAACATTAAGATAATCACATTTTGGCTCCAGAAAACTCCCTCCTAATGCAGAGAGGCTCAGTGCATCAGCTAACCCCAGGGGAGCAACACCAATGGACATCGAGGGCTTTTTTGTGCTCTTTCAAACCGTGCCCCCTCTCACAGGGCAAGGAGAGAGGAGTCATGCTGCAAGGAAATGAGTTCTGTTCAGCACCACAGAGTGCAGAAAGCAGTAACTCCCTCAACAATCCAATCCAGCTCCACAGGTCCAAACGTGTAGGTCAAGCTTAAGCCTGCCTATGCTGGTATCCCACTGCCAGGCCTTCACATGGGTCCTGCCTCAGCCATCACAAGGCTCTGGGAACCATCAACCAACTCCAGCAGCTGAATCCTTACAGGCCTCAGGCAGCAACAGATTCTCCCAACTAGGATGCACACTGGGCTCAGGGAGCTTCAAAAACCTCAATGCTCAGGCCCCAAATCAGGCCAGGGTTTAGATCAGCTCATTCACACCCTCGGGCACTCACCTGACATTTCCCCCAGCTTTCTGTATCCGCATCCGCTCCTCGTACTGGGTGGGGTTGTGCTCCTTGCTGAGGCTCAGGGCTGTGTGCTTCTGACTCTCCTCATTGTAACGACACAGAATCGCCTGTGCTGACAAAAGACCACCATCAAACCCCACCACGGCTGCAGCAACAGCTTCTGGAGAGAGCCCCCAGCCGCGCTGAACGGTGCTGCAACGGGCCAGTGACTGCTGGCCAGGGCTGCTTCTCAGGGCTCATTCCTAGGCAGGACGTGCTGCTCAGTGACTTTATCAGAGATCTGGAGGCAAGAGCTGAATGCAGCTTTACCGAGTTTGCTGGTGATACCAAACTGGGAATGCTGTGGGCTCTGGGGGGGGGACGAGAGGCCTTGCAGAGGGATCTGCACAGATGCACCACGGGGCAGTGCCAGAGGCACAGAATTGCTGAGTCCAAGGGCTGGGTCCTGCACCCAGGGTGGAGCAACGCCGAGCACGAGGCTGAGCTGGGAGAGGAGTGCCTGGGGTGGGGAGCGCCCTCTGGAAGGGGCTGGGGGTGCTGGGTGGCAGCAGCTCAGCAGGAGCCATCGCCAGGAGGGCAGGGGGCATCCCGGGGGCACCCACGCAGCGCGGGCAGCGGGCCGGGAGAGGGCATGGCCTGGCCGTGCCCAGCACCAGCAGCCTCGCCAGAGGGCTCCAGGGCTGGAGATGGTGGGAAGGGGCTCGAGCGTGTCCAGAGGAGAGACCCACGCTGGGGCTGGGAGTGGGACCTGGGAGGAGGCTGAGGGCTCTGGGTTTGGCTGCTGTGGAGAGAAGGAGGCTGAGGGACAGCTTCATCCCCCTCTGCAGCTTCCTGGAGAGGGGGCATGGAGAGGGAAGTGCTGATCTCATGGGAATGCTGCTCTCAAAGCAGGGCCAGGGGAGGCTCAGGCTGGACATTGGGAAGTGTTTCTTTACAGAGCATGTAACCAAACGCTGCACCAGGCTTCCTGGAGAGATGGCTGATGCCCTGGACTGTCAGCGTTTAAGAGGCATTTGAGCAGTGGTGTAACTGCAGGGCAGCCCTGAACTGGTCAAGCAGTTGGACCAGATGATTGTCATAGGTCACTTACAACTGAAATATTCAAAGATTCTCTTCTTGATGTGAGATATTTAGCACCCTCAAGAGAGAGCTTTCACACACCACTGCTTTACACTACGGGGGACAACACAGAAGTATTCTGTACCCACCCAAAACAAGATGCTTTGTAGGAACAGTTGAGTAGCTCATGACAACTCAGACATCCCAAACAAACTGACAAAAACCCCACGAAGCTCTGGGCAGAATAAAGATGCCACCAGTGGTCTCCATTGTGCTTACCCGGCTGTCCCCGAGGTTGGCTATGTAGAGAATATTGTCAACAGCTAAGACACAAGTAGCTGTGGAGCCATCCTTCCACGCTGGCTTCCTGAAGGGAACAAAAATGAGATGACCAAAGGGGAAAAACAACACTTAAGAAGTTACAGAGTGCTCTTGGGGACCCAAAGCAGTGTCCTGTGCCAACACACAGCAATCAGGTAGCACAAGCCCACAGCAGCTGCGTGCTAGCAGCTCAGGCTGGTGATAAAACAGCCAGCTGACAGGGACGGAGGAACTACACGAGACTACAGATTTCTGAATGCACAGCCAATGCCCAGCTGGTGTAAATACTGCCAACCACAGCTCCCACACCAACTCTTCCTCACACTCAGCTCCCAGGAAACCTCATATGTGAGCAGACCAGGCTCAGCCCTGATGGCTGCCCAAAAGCTACAGCATCACGAGCAAACAAGCACTCCACACTCCTCCTTGGGAAGCTGCTTTGCAGCAGAACTCTACAGCAGAAATTCCTTCTTTTTTGCTGACATTTTCCTTCCTTTTTTCACAGTATCCCTGCTCCCTCTCCCACCTCAGCAGCAGCACCACCACTCGCTCAGTTGCTCTCCTCCCGTTTCACTTCCTGTAGTTAAGCTTTTATCTCTAGAGCTCTAGGTAAAATGAGAAGCATTTCTTAGATTACAGCTGCCACACTAGTCCTGTCCACAAAAAAGCTTGGCTGTGATGCCATTCTTCACTGAAACCAGCTTTGAGAGACTAACTTCTAGACATATTTCACACAGTTTTTCCTTGCTGTGAAGGTGTGGCTGCATGAACACGATTCATTTCATCATCAATACAGCTACTGCTAGCAATCCTTTGCCAAAAGTCGTGTTTCTGAGCAGAGGCTGGCTTGAGAAAGACACTACTGTGACAGACTCAAGGAAACATCCTCCTTTTGCCTGGTCAAACTTGTTCTGATTAGGCTTAAGAGAGTGAGCCAGTTTGCAACCTACTTAGAATTGAAAATTTTCAGGGAATCAAATGCATCAACAGTCTCCATCTGTGACAAAGGTGTCACTGTGAAATAGTAACAATAAAAAAACAAACCAAATGTGTGTAAAGGATTGGTAACAAAGTGACTGTATTTGAAATGCAATCTATGTCCTCCCTTCTCCACACACTGTGTGCCAGTTCAGCAGAGACTGAGAGAAGGGTGCTTGGCACTCCACACCCAGCTGCAAGGCAGGCTGGCATTTACCCCCCAGAGGGACATTCTGCACCAACATCTCTGTTTTCTAAAGAGCTGAAGAAAGCAAGATTTAAATTTACGTTGGGAGATGTACGTCTTACAACACAGGGCATTCAAAGCTACTTCAGGGATGTGTTCCAGCCTGACAAGCAGAGCTCTAAAGAAAGCTTAGTGGCCTCTAGAGAGCCCCTCCTGCCACACACTGATGCCATCAACAGAGAGATCCCCTCAGGCAGTACAGGACAAGTCCCTTCAGACACATGCAAGTCTTTAAAAAGAAATCAAACAATCCTGATAAGGATTGTCCTCATTAAGGACAGAGGTGGTCCTTGGACCTGTTTTGCTTCCTTCCTTTGGAGAAACATTTTAGTCTAAGGGATCCTATGGACTGCTCACCATGGAGTGGAACATGCCATGATCTAGTTCTAGCAAGCACTCAGCTGGCAGAGTCACAGCCTGGCACAGTGGAGCTGCGTGGAGTTTTGCCAAAGCACAGGAATGACACAAGGAAGGTTTCCTCTGCCCTGCTCACAACTCAGACCTCAGAGATGCACACTAAAAATACAAAGGAACAGAAAGCATTTGCACTTACTGGCTGGATGCCTGCTTTAGAAACTCTTCATCTGTGTGTTTGAACGTGTCCAAAAGGCATCTCTTTACAGTTTTCTCCACACTGGCTACCTCACCTGTCAGACAGAGAAAACAGCAACTAAGCTCCAAGTAAAACATATCTGATCTATCCTAGTCTGTCCCTTTGCTCATCCACCATTCAGTCAGGCAGTGCATCTCTTGGACTCTGCAGAGCAGCTGGGGCACATCCCGGGCTTACCCTAGCCGAAATCCACGCAGCAGTGTATGTGGAGAGCTCATGACATACATCTCTCCACCACAGGAGCATTTTCATACTTGATGTGGCACTGCCAAAACTGGCAACAGCACATCCCACACTTGTTTAGCGAATCACAACTGGCTACTTGCACCCTTGTGCCAAAAAGGCTTCCAGCCCTCTTTCCCAGCAGACACAGCAGTCTTGCAGCCCTCTGGGAATAAGGGAATGGTACTGTAGGACTACACCCAAGCAGATCAGTTTCCCTATTCCCTGCCAAGGCAGAAAAGGTGATGCTTGTCCTACAGCCCTTACTCCACTCCTCTCACCTTTAGGAAATTTCTTTATCAGGTTTTGGTGCAGATTCTGTGCTGCAAATTTGGAGGCTCGGACTCCCCCGTGGCCATCAAAAACAGCGAAGTACGAGACACGCGTGCTGTGAGGGAACAAAAGGCAGCAGGAGGATAAGAAAGGCCACCAGCCAGGGAATGGGATCAAGTACATCCCTCCCCATACCACCCTGCCCTGTGTCAGCCAGGCCAAAAATCCTGCACTCCAAGGCACAGAAGGCAGCAGGTCTCTGAGCTCATATATTCAGCATTTACATGGTTCACATGTTCCAGCACTGAGCTGAGAACTTTCTTGTAATTTTCCACTCCTCAAGAAAATGAAGGGCTAAAGGGTTTACAGACCTCAACTTGGCACAAAGGCAAATAAACATTTTACCTCGAGGACACTGCAACTCTCCAGCAATACAGACATCAGTCTAGCCAATCCTACAGTACCTTCCATGCCTAAGCTTGTTCCAACTATGCTACAGACAAAAAACTTGGATCTCTCAGAGCACAAACCTCTTGGGACAGTACTAGCTCAGAAGCTAAATCCAGTATCAGGCTGATGCTCGAGAACATTCTTTTCATTTTACACACCCACTTACATTTGGGTAATACAGGATCAACATCCAGAGTTATGGGACTCTCACGGTGCTCATAAAGTCAGTGACTGAATGCACTGAGCTGCCCTCCAAGGGGGGTGTTTGTACACACCAGCCCTGTGAACTGCCTGGAACACAGCTGGCTGATGCCTCAGCCCAGGTCTCCCAGTAACAAGCCCAAACCATGCACCACAAGACAGGCAGGCAAGAGCATCAGCTGTTCAAAGCAGAAAGGACCATCCCATGGGCTGAGCTGAAGCAAGCTGGAGCTCCCTCATCCCCAGGATGGCTGTTCTGGCAGCTGGGGCCCACTTACATTTGGGAGGGCAGAGGCCGGCACTCCTCGGTGATGTCGTTTAAGATGACGTGTGCATCCTGCATGTCTTCTCTCTCACCTTTTCTCTCTGCCACATAACCCTTCAGTCCAAGGATGCCCACTGATCCTAAAGGGGAACAAAGCAGACGCACACATGCAAATCAAACTCCTCTGTCTCCTCAGCTCAGGCTAAAAACCAGGGAGTTCTCAGTTTTCAGAGCCCTGTCCTGGCAGCGCAGCCCTCGTCCTGCAACAAAACATCTGCTGCTGAGCAGGACACGTTTACTTTGCAACATGGGTTTTTATGTGCCCCCAAGGTCAGCAGCTCTAAAAGCAGCCTGCCCTCATTTCAGCAGGCAGCTGTAGCCGAGCAGGACTGCTGGGCACTGGGCAGGACTCTTACCAAACGGGCAGGGGACAGAGTGGGCAGGGGAAGCACGTGGCACTGAACCTACAGCTTAATAAAGCACAGCTTTAAAGAGTGCCCTAAGGACAGGAAATCCAGGTCTGATGCTCCCAGGACACGTCCTTTCCTTTGGATCCCTGAACACATCTTACTCCCAAAGCTGCCACGCAGCACACAGGCACTGAAGCTGAAGGCCCTGTCTGAAACAAGCCCGTCTGTCCCCTCTCTGGCATCCTCAGCAGCCAGCAGAGATTTGGGGATGTGGCCAAAGAAAGTGGTGTGGATCTAGCCTTACAGAGCTTCCACACCCGATCCCGCTGCTGGCAGCACAAGCACTTAGAGGTGCTTGCTGCTCAGCTCCTGCTGCTCCAGCAGGGACAGAAAGAAGGCCCAGGTGAAGGAGACAGACAGAGCCAGGAAGCTCAAGGAGCTGCCACACACCCCTGCAGCAGTTAGTTTGTTTCCTACAAGAGGCTGAAAAGGCAAGCAGACTGAAGAACCAAAGCTAAGCTTTGTTCTGGACTTACTCAGCCCAACGCCAAAAGTACAAATTGAGTACATTTGTTTTCAAACTGTCTGAAAACCTTTACAAACTTTCTTTTCCACAAGTTCTTCCCTGCCATTCTTCTCTTCCTCCTCCTCCAAGGACTTTCTCTTCTGTCCTTTCTCTTGGCTCTCTGCTGATGAGACTTGCTTAGTAGCACTGGAGGCTGGAAGAAAGCAAAGATGCAGGTGGCTCAGGTGTTCCAGGACTGTTTCACTTGCACTAATTCAGCAGCAAGTCCTGTCACACCAAAGCACACTCAGGAGTGCAGGCTCACACACTTACACAGCATGAAGTGACCACAGTTACTACTGAACACCCCACAGGATTTATTCCTTAGCTACCAGGCTAACAACCCACAGGATTTATTCCTTAGCTACCAGGCTAACAACCCACAGGATTTATTCCTTAGCTCCCAGGCTTTTTTGTTCTGTTTTGTTTTGAAGTTAATTGCTCAGGAAGTTAATGCTACAGGCTGGAACATTTCTACATTATTATTATTATTATTTTCCTCTCTGATCTCTGTCCACAACAATGCAAAGGAACTTATTGTATTACTCTGAACGTGCAAATTTTTTAGAAGGTTCAGAAGAAAGCTACAAATTAAAGGTAGCAAGCAAAACCTGATGTCAGAACTCTGGCTTTGTTCGTCTGGAGATTCAGGCTCCCACTGTGGGTACAGTGAATTATCTCCTCCCAGGTGACAGCAAGCACACGGCTGCATGCAGAAAGCCTTGCCAGAGCAGCAGCCAGGGCAGGGGCTGCACCAGGGCACCTCCCCTCCCAAAGCAGGGAGCTTTCAGACAGAGAACCATGGTCCCCAGAAGACAGGAATGTACTTCTGGGAACAGGCTTAATTTTAAGATTCAGAATCCTGATTTAAACAATTGGGCCACAAATTGCCATGAAAGGTGTCAGCCAGTCTGGACTGGAGAAATAAGCAGCAGGTTAACTTGCTACGTGTCCCACACAAGAGGCTGCACTGTGGCTTCTCCCACAGAGGGGTGGCTCAGCAGAGGCTGAGGAGGGACACAGCTCCTTACCTGGGTCACCACTGCTGGCTGGTGGGAGACCATCAAAGAGCAAAGAGCCTTCTTTTCCTGGAGCACAAGAAGAAGACAAAACCAGTAAAATACCTTTGTTCCTTTCAGGCAATAATGCTTTGCCTATGACTCTCCCGAGGTGAAGAAATGATGTCAGTTTACCAAAGGCAGCCAGATTTCTACTTCCATTACTAGTCGGGCAAATCCAGGCTTTGCATTTGTTCCAGGGAACATTTTTACAGAACGTTTCATAGAATACATGTGGAACATCTATAACACTCTGGTTATAAAAAAACCAAACAGGATGCAGCTGGTCTGCATGCCAGCACTGATAACCCTACTGGCTTTATTCTGCCTAACAAAGAACAGGATTTACACACATTTCATCTGAAAGAGATGCTGATGCAGAAAACACGGAAAACCAAACTAATGGTAGGAACAGAGCACCCATACCTGAGTCAGCACTGCTGGATGGTGGGAGATCATCAAACAGCAGAGGCCCTTTTTGGGCGTCTTTCCCTGCAAGGCACCAGGGCAGAGTAAGGAACCAGGGCAGGCACTCCTGGGGGGAGTTGCTCTGAGAGGACCGTCCCCAAGCCAGCACACGTGTGGTAAACCAGGAGAGCCTTACTTCCATCTGTAATTTTAGCAGCTGCTACACAAGGAAAATAACCACCTGCCTGGGGCTGAGGTGAACTTTTGTCTTGAGAACAGGTTTTCGGGTTGTTTTGGTTTTTTTTTTTTTTTTTTTGCTAGCAATCCACTGAGCTGAGCAGCACAGTGAGAGGCAAGGCTCCGACACGGTCTGGACCGCGGCAGTTCATTCAGATCATGCAAAAACACGGTCTAAGCTGCAGCGGGGCGAGCCCCAGAGCAAAACAAAACCACAAAGCCCACCAAACCCGCCAGTTTCTCCAGCGATTTTCAAGCCGTCCCCTCACCCTCCCCCTCGCCCCTCAAGCTCCCGGTGGCGGCGGCCCGGCTGTGCGCGGAGCCGCGGCCGAGCCGCAGCAGGCCCGCCGGGGCGCGCAGCCCGGCAGGCGAGGCCAGGGGCCGCGGCGGGGCAGGCCCGAAGGGCAGCGCGGGCCCGAGCGGGTGGCGGGCTCACCCGCGGCGGCGCCGGGCTCGGGCAGGTCCCCGAACAGGTCCATGGCCGCGCTGGCCGCCGCGCCGCCGCCGCCGCCCGACCGCGCCCGCGGAGGGCCGGAAACGGGCCCGCGCCCGCCGGCAGCGGAAGGGGCCCTGGCCCCGCCCACAGGCACACGTGCCCGCCCCCTCCACCAATCGCGAGCGGGGTCGCGCTGTCAGTCAGCGCCGTCGCCCCGCCCCCCCGCGTTGAGCGGGCCCGCGAGGGGCGCCCCCCAGCGGCGGCGGGCGCTGCCCGCGCTCGGCCCCGCTCCCGGCCCGGCCCCGCCGCCCCGCCCAGGACGCTCAGCGCACGGGAGCTGCGTTAAATGCGACATTTATTTCAGAACCGAACAAGCCTCACGTGCGCACGGACGGCCGGGACCCGCAGTACTGCCCCCCCTGGCAGGCGGCGGGGAGCGCCGGCGGGAGCCGGAGAGCGGGGAGCGCGGCCTCCCTCCGCCTCCGGCCCCCGCCTGCCCGCCTGCCCTCCGCGCCACCCGCTGCCCTGGGCGGTTTCCCTTCCGGTGGGCTCATCGTCGTGCCGGAGCCTCCGCTGTGCACTCCTTGCCGAGGGGAGGGGCCAGGGCCGCGGCAGGAGCGGCCGCAGCGCTGCCGGTACGGTGGCAGGCGTGCCGCAGCCCGCGGGCAGCTCCGCTCCCCGCCGCTCCCGCTCCAGCCGAGCCCTCTGCGCTGCAGGTTTGCTGGCCTCAGGCATGGCTCGGCTCTGGCTGGAGGACGCCCTGCAGCTGGCTGCGTCTTGTCCGTGGCACAGGCAGCGCCACACAGCCCTGGCCGGTGAACCCGTGTCTGGTCCCTGACAGACACTGGTCCCGTCTCTGCCAGAAGCTGTCTCCTTTCTGGAAGAGCCTCCCCTCAGGTACTCCCTGTTTCTCCACCCTGAGCCTCTTACAGTGACATTCGGGATGGTACTAACTAGTCCTTGCTCAGAGCACGGGAGCCAGGATGTTGCAGCCCGGGCCCCTGCGTTGCCCCAGCCCAGCGTCTCTGTGCCTCCCGGCTGGCACCTCTTCATACAGAAAGGGCACAGGTCGGCCTTCGGGTCTAAAAGTATCACAGAGGGGAAAATAGCCCGGTTTGCTGGGGAAGTTGTCCTGGGCAGGGGAGCTGGGCTGAAAGGAGCAGCCCCACTGCAGATTTGGGCTGTAGTACTGGGGCAAGATGCCCAAGGAGCTGTGGTGAGGCCAGGCAGAACCAGCATGTGCTCAAGAAGAATCCCCACGCTCTTCCCGTCACCTGAAACCCAAGCTAAAGGGTGCCTGATATGCAGCAAGGGGGCCAGTGCAAGCCTCTACTCCTCTGCCACGTCCCTGCCTATCCGTGCCCCCCACAACACGAGAATAACGAGAAGACAGCACCACGTCCCACATACACACACACACACACCCACGCACACCCACGCCCCACAGACAGTGCAGGGAGGTGTGGCAGAGCCAAGGCGCAGCCGTGCTGGACAAGAGACAGCAGAGCTGGGGGGGTGCCTGGGAGATGCACGGAGGAAGATGCTCAGCTTCCAGCATGGAGCTGTGCCAGATGCTGCCGGCCACTTGGGAAGCCCTGAACAAAAACATCTAGTCATGAGTGAGAGATGGGAGAAGAGAGAGAGCTGCTGCTGGAGGAGGTGGGAAGCAGTGATGGCTGGAGGAGAAGGTCTTTTCAGCAAAAACACCTCCGATGCAGGAAGCCCCCAGATTAACATGCTGATGGAGGCAGGGTGGGGGGAGGTGGGTGCTCGCTTCTGCAGCAGAGGAAGAGTGAGGAAACACCAGCTACAACAGAAAAAAGAAGCCCCATCCCCACCCTGACACCCTTTGATCTGCTTTGAGTTGGTCATCTGGCTGGGAGAAGAAGGGATGTGCAAGCCCTTTTGGGAAAGGGCAAGAAGAATCCTGTAGGGTGGGACAGTCATCCCTAGTCATGGCTCCTGGGGAGTTTTCCCAACTCACCTGAACCTCCACACTCCCTGCAGGGTTGGGATCCTTGGCATCCTGCCCTAAGAGTGGGAAATCCCTTTGGATGAGACACCTGGGGGTCCCGGGCTGGGATAGGGGAGGTGGCCCAAGTGCTTTTTGTTGGAAAGGGTAGCCCAGCATGGGGTGACAGACAGAGCCACACCCAGAGCTCTCCTTTTCCCTCCAGTAGGACCAAGCTCCAAAGGGCAGTGACCCCCCTGCAGGGACACGGGTGCCCTGGCCAGCTGAGACTGTGGGCCGCTCCCTTCCAGAGGTAGATGGGACAAGTAGGAACTGCCTTCTTTGGGAAGACATGGTGGGCTGTCTGGCCACTGCTCAGGGGAAAAGTAGTTTAAGCTGTAGGGGGAGGCAAAGCAAATAGCTGGGGAAGGGCATGGAGTGAGGGTGAAGAGCTGCGCTGCTGCCAGGCACAAGCCAGGGGTGTCCCGGGAAGGCAACTCCGGAGCTCAGGCCCAGCACCAAGGCTCTCCCCTGCCTGGGGGAGGCATTGGCTGGGGGCCAGGACTCAACTTAGGGGATTTTTGTGATGTAAATAGAAATAAATACTTTATAAATATAATCTTAAAGTACTGACACCTGATCTTACTCTGCTGTCTCTTGCAGAAACACCGGTAAATTAGGGAAACCCCACATCTAAATTACCACTTTCCCTTTGCCTGAGGGCAATTCCTCCTGCTCTCCCAGCTCTGAGCTTTACTGCATTCCCATCTCACTAGATCAAAGACCAGCTTTTCGTCAAAACCACCCTTCTCACTCCCTCCCCTCTGATAGGGACCTTTTTTGGAGCATTAGATGGTGTGATATGAAGGTCACCCATGGAGGGACAGGCAGAAGATGGCACGTGCACAAGGAATCCTGCCCAGGTGGGTCCAGGCTTTTGCAGCTACAAACAGAAGTGAGTTTCCCCTGTGGAGCTGTAAATCAAGACAGATCCTTCCATGGAGCAGAGAGCTGGGGCAGCAGATGGTGTGAAAGATCAGATATTAACATGGGGAGTCTTCAGACAGAATCAGCTATCTTGATCCTGTTGGCAGACGGATGAAGTGGAGGGTGTTTTTCAGGTTAGATTCTCATCTGGGCTGTTCTCCTTCTGGACAGCTTGGATCTGATTTAGAAAACAAGGGACAAAAGGCGTTAAAAAATGTGGACAAAAAGAGGTGTGGACTCCCAGGTTTGGTGTCCTGCATCCAGGCTGGTACTTGAATCCAGACAGCTGGAGTGACATAGAATTAAAGTCTCTTTAGCCAGAGCACACAGATTTCTGTGCATTTATTCCTGTTCCCCTAGTCCTGCCACTTGAGGTGATCTCAAGAAGTCCATGGGATGGTCTTGTTGAGGAATGAGAACATTCCGTGCAGGTAGTTTGGCGTGCAGCTGCGATTTGAGCTGCAGGGGTGGGAGCCTGAGATCGGAGCCCGTGAGCTGCTCATGGTTTGCATAACAAAGGGCACAGGGACCTTCGGCACAGCCAGGTGAAGGACACTGGGAGAGTGCCCTTAGACTGAGAGGGTGTAAAAGCCCAGGGTTTCCTTTGTTCAGGGTCCTTTCTCAGAGGCACCCAGCCCCAGCTGTTATTTTGTTATTGCACCATGATTTGATTATTTTAAGGATGGAGATGTCTGAGACTCTGCTGTGGGAAACCTGTGACTGAGCCAGTTAGGAAACCTTGTCCGAGTGTGTGTGTGGTGAGTGTAGAAGTCAACCAAGGCCCCTGTCGGCTCACTGGGACCAGCTGCTGGGAAGGGGCCTCAGTCCCAGCTCAGGTGGTGCATCTGTGCCTTCCAGAGTGGCTCCGGGATGGTTGAGACAGGAAAGCTTCCTTAACAGTCTCAAAAACTCTGTGGGATGGTCTCAAAAACAGTGACAGGCCAGAGGCCCTGCCACCAGGCATGGATGTTCCTTTGAACTCCGCACAACACCACCTCTGTACCGCCTGTGTTGTGGTGTGTTTTGTCCTATTAGTATGATTATTGTTTGATTTGTCATTTTCCTGTGCTGCCTTTTGGTCTCTGCCCTTTTCCCAGAACTTCCTTTACTCCCCCTTTCAGGAAATGCCAATCTCTCCCTAAAAACTGCCTAAGCTCCAGAAACTTCCCTGTCAGTTTAGTATTTCTCTAAACTTCATTAGTTGACTGAAACCGTCCTTTTCCCTTGGGATTCTTCGTTGGGTGATATTTGAATGCCCGCCTTGTTTAAGTCCTCCTGATTAGCTGATTTCTGTATCCTCCCCTGTGACCCTCCCTTGGTATTTAAGCTATTGTCTGCCCTGAGATCGGGGTCCTGGAGAAGCTGAAGGGGAAGCTGTACCATCAAATAAACTCATCCCAGGATCCGTGACTGCTGCGTTTGTTCTGCACTGTGCCTTCCCTGGCAGCTGGGAATCAGTGGAGCTGGAGAGGGGACTGTAGCCTGTTACCATCTAGCCGGGACAAACCAACACACCTGCAATCTGGCCCTAGACTGAAGCATTTAAATGTGGATAAGCTGAATTCAAAATTAATATGGTCTAAGTTTGGCCAGCTGAAAGCCTGTCCCAGCAAAGCTCTGCACAGGAGACACTCCCCACACCCGGCTGGGCCTGTAGCAGGAAAGCACTGGGAGCCTGCAGCCCCCCCAGCAATGGCTTCTGTGCATCCCCCTTCCCCCAGCTGCCCCTGGTACCTTATGGATCCAGCCAGGAGAGGGTTGAAAGCGTAGAGCCAGTCGTGCATGTCCTTGTCACTGCTCGCCTGCAGCAGGATGCCCCGGTGCTCTGTGCACACCGCAAACGTGTTCGGGGTCTGCGGGGGGAGAGCCAGAGCTTAGTCCTTCACTCGGTGGGGTGTGCAGAGTGGGGCTGGCTCCCAGTGCCCTACCTTGAGCATGGCCTGCTGGTCCTCGCTGTACTCCACCTGGGCCTTGGAGAGGTTGAGTATGGCCCTCTCGACCGCATCCTTGTCCGAGTTGTAAATGTAGACGTATGGACGCCGGACCACCACGAAGCGTTTCACCCATCCATTGGTGTGAGGCTCCAGGAAGTGCAGGTAGCCCTTTTTGGAGACGATGGGACTGCAGAAGGGATCAAGGGAAGGGGTGGGATACAGACCATGAGGAGGTGGCAGCGGTAGGGCATGGCCCCCCTGCCCATAGGCGCTCCCCTTGCTGGCTGCCCTGGTTGCTCCTACCTGACTCGAATCTCCTGGATGTCGGGCACCAGCAACCGCTGGGGCTCCTTCTCCTCCTCAGGCCGGCGGGCTGGGGACTTCTTCTGCTCTCCTTCTACCACAGGCTCCAGATCGGGGCTCTCTGCCCTGGAGGAAACCTGGGGGGGTCTGAGGAAGGAGGAGAGGATGGAATGTAGGAAGAGTGATGGCTAGGGAACATCCACAGACAAGGACCTTGTCCCGGTGATACAGCTGCTCTGCTTGGGATATGTCACCAGAACCTCCCAGCCAGCTTCTTACCTGACCTCCATGGCATTGTAACATCCTTCCACCAGTGATGGGCAGGTCGAGGAGGGGGTGAGAGTGGTGACCCCAAGAGCTGGCATGGAAGGGTCTCTCATCAGGGTCACGGACATTTCAGACAGCTGTGGAGTAACGGAGGTGTGAACTGGAGTTTCTGCGCAAAGCCGGGCACATGCAAAGGCTCCTGCTCATCCAGGGAGAGGCAAGACCCCTGGCTGGCAGGGTCCTCTCCTGGCATAGTCCTGAGAGCCACCAGCTCTGGGAAAAACCGGAGCAAGCAGAGAGAGCAAACACCCCAGAGGAGGCGTGATTTGTGCCTCAGTGCCCATCTGGCCCCCACCCAGCCGTTCCCCTGCCAGCCACACATCCCTCCCTGGCCCCACCAGCCCAGGGGCAGAGCAGTACCTTGCTCTCGCTGGCGCTAATGCAGACGTGGCTGTGGCTGTACTCCCTGTTGAAGGTGTGCGTGAGCAGGCGCAAGCACTGCAGAGAGAGGAGGAGGACAGTGGGGCATGAGGCACATTCCACCTCCCACTCTTCTTGGGCTTTCTCCCACCACAACCCCCAGCCACCCTATGGAAGCCACTTCCTGGCTTCATCCCCACAAGCTGGGTTTGCTGCAGGATGCTACCTTCACAGCCAGCTCCTTCTGCCTCTCACTGGGGGTCTCGGGGGGAGAGGTGCGGCTTTCAGGTGCTCCATCAGCAGAGAGTGGGGAGGAGATGCAGGATGTGCTTCGGGACTCAGAATCCTCGCTGGAGCAGGGGGACAGGGTCTCCACGCCCAGGCGCTGGGTCATCTCCAGCTTCTCGCGCAGTAACAGGTAGTGTCTTGTCTTCTCCACCTGGGCACAGACACCCACCTCAGGGGTGGCCCTTTCCCCCATACCCAAGCTCCCTTAACCCCATTTACTCATCAGCTTTGGATCTGCTGGGACCTGGCTAGCGGCGAAGCACAGGAGTACTGGCAGCACAGCCCCATTCCTGCCTCCTCCCACAACCGAGATGGCCGTGCCATCCAGGGTGGGGAATCCCCCCAGCACCAGTGGAGCTGCGAATTGCACTGTTTCAGCCCATTTCTAGCCCAGACTCTCACTTCTTGCAGGAGGCTGAGTTTCTCCAGCTCCCACTGATGGTCGAGGATGAGGCTGTCACTGCGGGGCCGCCAGCCAGCCAGGTTCTCCTCTCCCCGGACGTAGGCTACAGAGGTGTCCAGCACACGCCGGCGCCTTCTCTGCATGCCTGTGGGCACAGACACACAGCTGGGGGGACAGACGCACAGCCCCTAACCCAAAGGGCTGGCTGTGCCTCTCTGCCCCAGCCGAACGCCTGGGCAAAGGCGTGGCACCCACCTGGGCTGCCAGCATCAGCCACACGGCAGAGGCTGAGCTCGTAGACTCCCGTCACACGGTTGCTGTGAGCAAAGAGAGATGAGGCATTACTGGCTTTGCACCATCCCCACACCCCAATTTTTTTAGCCAGCCTACTGGGATGCCCTATTAAAGCTCCAGTCCCTAGGTGATGGCTCTCCTGTCCCCAACAGGAGCATCCTGGTACCTCTCAGAAGCCCGCAGGCTGCCGCTGCCAAAAAGATTGCGGATGGAGCGCGAGGCGGGAAGCTTGGCATCCCGGGAGTAGAAAACCATGCAGAAGTCTTTGGTGATGACGGCGGGCTGAGTGCAGTTCTCCATCTGCAGTAGGGCAGAGGGAGACGTCAGGGGTGCTGCAGGGTGGCAGCCCAGCTGGTCTCTCCCACCCCTGTGCCCAGCAGGTTCCAGACTCAGGGTCCCACATGGGCCCCGAGCACCAAGATGAACCCTGCACCCCATCAGTAGTAGCTAAGGAAGGGCTCAAGCTGGCTGCACCCCAACAGCAGGGGAAATGCCAGACTTTGTTGATGTACAGTGACCCCAAGCAAGGTCCTTGCCTCGATGTAAGCTGACAGGGTGATGTAGATCTTCTCCCGGTAAGGGGTAACACGGTTGAGCAGCAGCGAGTTGTGCATGGAGCTATCCCACGCCGCCTCAAACTGGTAGAAAGTCCTGCCAAAAAAAACCCAGCAAGGCCAGTAAAACAACCTCCCTGGAACCCTTGGCAGGCGAGCAAAGAGATGTCATTGTCCCCCCCACAGCGCTGCAGCAGGCCTGCAAGGACACACAGACATGCATGCGCAGTGGGGACAGATGGGGACAGCCACTCCAGAGGACACAGGCTCAAGGCAAAGGGCACAAGGCATGGGGGGGAAGAGGACACGGCACCCTTGAAATGGCCAATGGACCGGGGTTTTGGGGAGGCGGGACCATGGGAGGAGTGGGGGCTCAGATGGGGTGCAGGCAAGGCAGAGCAGGCTAGGAAGGCAAAGGAGGGCGAAGGAGGGTTCATGCCCCACCCCTGTGTTCAGAGCAGGGGTTGCCACCCCCGGTGCACCCGGGCCAGTCCCCACCATCCAGCCTGGGGCACAGCACCTCCCAGTGCCTGCCAGGAGCGGCTGCTGCCATTTGGGTGATGATGGCCAGAAGGGAAAGGAGGGAGGATGCTCAGCACTGGGGGTGTGCTGCCAGCCCACCTCTGGGAGCACAGCCCCCGCACCAGCCGGGTCCCCTTCCCCAGGGCTGCCCCCGTCTGCCAGCCCTGGGCCCCAGTGAGAAGCTGGGGATTATGATTTGGTGGCTGGCCCCTGTCAGGCTGTCTCCCCTGGCTCTTGCTCTACCCTCATTGCCAGCCCCATTCCCACTCTGCTGCCTCAGGCCCCTTTGCTGTGTTTTCCATGGCTCCCAGGCTGGGAGAAGGAGCAGGGGACACCTGGTCCCACTCACCCATGCCTACAGGATCCCAGAGAGGACGGCACTGCTCACCCAGACCAAGAGTGGCAGCTGCCCTCCTTGGGTTGAGCAGCCGAGGGTGAGGAAGCAGGAGGTGGCTCCGGTGAGAGAGCATGGAGGATCCCCATTTCACCCCCTGCACCACTCCTGGGCTCCCTCCTGCGTCAGCCTTGGCTTTATGGTACACCCACTCCCCAAAACCGCCCAGACCTGCTGCGGCTCTGGCTCCTGCCTGAGCATCCTCAGGAAGCTGTGGTTCAGCCATTTCTCAATGAGAACACTTCAGCATGTCCCTGAAGCAGCATCCAGGTGGCTGAGGAGCAATTTTAACAAGAGCCAGGGCAGCCAGTGGGAGTAGGGAGAGGTCCTCAACTGCAATTTCCCCCGTGTTGGAAGAAGAGGGAGAGTGACGCTTTCAAAAGGTGTATAAAATACATAACCCCACCGGGGGAGAGACACAGCCAAGGCGAAGGATTGCTTTGCAGACACAGGTTGCTTAAGAAAAGAGTGCTCCCCAAGGAGGAGGAGGAGAAGAGGAGCCTCAGGGGAGGGGAGAAAGAGCAAAAAGCAGAGGGAGGAGGCAAAGGGGAAGAAGAGAAAAGCAGGAGGGACCAGACCGAGCAGGTGCGCGTGAAATACCTAGTGTCATTTCCCAGCGAAATGCTATAAGTGGAAGGTGACCCAAGGACAAACACACACATGTACACACACAGAAAAACGACAGGTCAGAAGAGCCCCTCTTGAAGGGACTCGCACATCATAGCACCGCTGGCCAGGGCAACTCCAGCCTAGCTGAACCCAAAGTGGGAACCAAAAGGAGCTCAGCGAGGGCAGACAGAGGCTTACCAGCCGGGGTGAAAACCCTCTGCCTCCCACTTTCCTCATGGTCCAGCAGCTGGGAAGGAAGCACATGTGCTCCCTATGCCCTTAACTCTGCCCTTGTGCCGCCCCAGGGCGAGGAGCTCCCACCCAGCGCAGTCCCCTGGGACAGTGCCAGCTGGGGGGATGAGATTTCCCACTGCCACTCACACAGCAGGTGACTTCTTGGCCCATCCCCTGGTCCACAAGGAAAGCATCACTGTGCTGAGAGACCACAGGCAGTGCCAGTGTGAACCCACCTCTCTTGTGGTGGGGGGGCTGGATCAATGCTGTGTTCACTTTCCTGCACGCTGGGAGGGGACAGAATGCTGCTGCAGGGACAGCTCTGCCCTCAGACATCTCTGAGCACAACCAGATTTGAGTTGCTGTAGGGAGGACAACCTTCAGGCACAAAGCTGTGTGCCAGGACTTGGGACACTCCATCCCTTGTCTCCCAGGCATGTACCCCTCTTCTGCCACAGGCCACGGCGGTGGCCTCCTTCCCCGAGGCCCCACGGACGCTCCCATCCAGAGGCTGGTGGCACACCCACAAATCTGGCACCTCTCGCGCATACACCGGGCTCACCCAGCGGTCCCAGCTGGAGCCTGCAGTCCCCAAACAGCCCCTTGACACAGGGGTACAACAGCCTGTGCCACATATGCGCCCGCTGTCACACCTGCGTACAGACACGCGCTCCCGTAAGCCGCACCTACGCACACAGGACACCCATGCACAGGGTGGGCAGCTGCTGCCACACCAACTGCAGCGCTGTCACACCAACTGCGGTGCTGCTACACCAACTGCAGCACCAACACACCAACCGCAGCACCAACACACCAACCACAGCACTGCCACACCAACTGCAGCGCTGCCACACCAACTGCACTGCTGCCACACCAACCGCGGCGCTGCCACACCAACTGCAGCACCAACACACCAACTGCAGCACCAACACACCAACTGCAGCGCTGCCACACCAACTGCAGAGCTGCCACACCAACTGCAGCACCAACACACCAACTGCAGCGCTGCCACACCAACTGCAGAGCTGCCAGCGCTACCAGGTGCCCAGGAGAGGGCAGGACAAGCCCCAAAACTTCCACTGTCCTCACCAGCCCTGCGGCTACTCCAAGCAGTACCAGGGCCTGAGCTGGGGCTGGGGCGGGAGACAATGGAGGGTCTGGCACGCTCCTTGCCAGATGCCAGAAAAGATGGGAGAGTAGCAAAGTCGAAAAGCAAGAATAAAACCCAAATCAGGCAATGGAGACGCAGGCGTGCGAGGGGGAGCGGCAGCCAGCCAGAGCGTGGCCCACACGAACAGCAAAAGGGGTTGAGTGAGCAAGAGGTGCCAGCGCAGTAGGGAGGACGGATGGGGCGTGTGAAGGGATGAGGGGCCGGATGTCCAAGTGCTGCCTCTGGTGGGAGTGAGCGTGCCGAGGCAAGGGGGTAGAAAGAAAGAAAGAAAGGAGAGAAGGAGGGGTGGAAAAAAAACCAATGGAAACAAATAATACCTAGGCATATCCGAATCAAGAAACTGCCTGCGAAAACACAAAACAATCACATGGTTAGTGTGGGCTTAGATGGGCGGTAGCAGCTGAGGGAAGCGAGGGGGGACACCGGGCAGTGCCCCCCGCGCCTCCGCCCTGGGCGCTCGATGCGGGGATGGATGCACGCTGAGGAGAGAGCTGAACCGCTCTCCCAGCCTCTTCCTGAGTGGCTCCGGGGCGCTGGGGAGGCTGCAGAGGGGAAGCCAGGGCTGCTCCAGGCAATGGAGGCTGCGTGGCACAAGGCAGCAAAGCGGGGAGCGCAAGCGGCTGGGAGGAGGGTGAAGTGGGCACTGGCTCTGCTCTCTGCCTTCCTTCTGCCTGTCCTCACAGGGTGAAGCATGCATGTCTGCACGTGGAGTGGAAGTGGGGGGCACTGCAGCTAGCGCCCTGCAGGCAGCTGGCCACCCCCTCCTCCCCCTGCCTCACCATGGGCAGGCTCCATGGAATAGATATGGGACAGATATGACATGAGCACCGCTCTGTGCCCCCAAATGGGCCCCCAGTCTCCACGCTTCTCTCCACACCCCAAGTATCCCCCCAGCACGAGCCATGTCCCCTTGTCCTGCAGGACTCATGGGGCAGAAGGCAGAGCAGGAGGCACATCCCTCCTGCCAGGCTACCTTAGGCATGCTGAGGATCCCATATGGCTGCATCTGGGACGAGACAATCCAACAGATCAGGAGCTGACAAAAAACTGCGCAGCCCCAAGAGCCCGCAGGTGCCACAGCCACCCAGCTCCCAGCAAAAAGAACCATCACTGCTCCGGGCTCTCCTCGTCTGACCATCCCCATCCGGCTTCCGTCTGTATCCCCAAGGCTGTGACAAAGTCTCCTGGTGACACTTGCACGCGTGCTGAGCCCAGGACTCGCCTCTGCTGCTCAGATACTCTGTGCCAGTTGCTCTGCCAGGTCCAGGAGCTGCCCTGAGGGTGCTCAGGGTACCAAATTCTATCCAGATCCCCATCATTCCCCCAAAACCACCCTGCCTTGGGACAGGCCTCCTTGGGACAGCGGTGATCACAAAGCAGATGAAAGAAAAAGTAGTTCCCATTTCTCGCCAGGATGTTCCTACACCAGTGACCACAACGCACACAGCCAAGGACCAGTCCTGCTGCTCCCAGTGCTGGCAACGACCTTGCCTGTCTTGTCACAGCTGCCTGCAAGCACACATTCTGGCCAGAGACCCCCACCAGTCCCCCGAGTTCCACCAGAAGCCCTGGAGTGGAGGAGAGCTCTGCCCTCCATACCCACGACTCCCCCAGCCACTGCAGGACTCACACAGGGAGATCTTGGAGAAAACAAATCTTCTTTCACACCCTGCCAAACTTACAGCGGGGACACCTTTAAGCAACCTGGTCTAGTGGAAGGTGTCCCTGCCCGTAGCAGGGGTTTGGAATGAGATTGTCTTTAAAGTCCCTTTCAGCCCAAACCGCTCTGTGGTTCTGTGACAGCCCCCCGGGATAGGCAGGAAGGGATGGGCATCCCTGGAGTCACCCACAATGGGTGGGAATGGCTTTTCTGCATCACTTACACACAGATAGGGATCTGCCATGGGTGCCAAGTGGCCTTTCCAGCAATTTTGCTGGGTCACAGGACAAATAGCCCTCCCCTCTAGCCAGGCAGTTGGGACATCCTGCTGGCACCAGCACCAACTGCTTCCCTGTGCCAGCCCATCACAGCCAGCACCAGAGAGCAGAACCCACACACAAATTCCCTTTAGTGCCCTCCCCAGCACAGCAAGGCCTTGGGGAGGAGGAGGAGGAAGGGGGTTGGCAGCCCTGTACCCCAAGACCCCATGCAGCTTCAGGTACACCCTGCCTCAGGGCAGCCGTGGGTCAGCAGAAGGGCCAAGAGCCTTCCAGGGGAGAGGGGGGCTGCTACTCAAGCCCCCCATCCCTCCCCAGAGCAGGGGAAGAGCAAGAACAAAAGCATCACGCACCGGTCATCCTGGGAGGGGTGGATGTAGCCGGAGGAGAGGATGTTCAGGGACAGAATGTTGGGGTCGATGAGTGACTCGTCGGCCTCCGGGGTGTTCCGGATTCGACCTGCAAACACAGCACAGAGTTGCTGCTGAGGTGCCAGGCAGTGGCACTGTAAGGGTCCCCGTGAAGGCAGGGGCAGACTGCCCGCCTGCAGCCCCTCCTGGCCATTCAGCACCAGAGACCCTGGTCCAGCTCCTGGACACGGGGGCCGGGGCTGAGGTATCCTGCCCACGCAGTGTCCCAGTGTCACCTGCCAGGCAGCCACTGCTTTACTATTGCAGGGCAGGAGGGGAGACAAGGCATAAAGCTCCATGTGGGAACATGGGAATGTGGGCACGAAACAGTCTGAGAGGATGCCTGGGAGCTCAGTGGGCTGGGGGCTGGCTTGGCTTACCCACAACCAGCTCCCGTACTTCCTTCCAGTGGATGAGGCTGCCCGTTTCATGCACCAAGGTGACACTGATTCTCCTCTGGATGCCCTGAGACCCACGAGGCCAGAGAGAAGGGACAGTAGTTAACACAGGTCCCAGCAGGAGTCAGCTAGGACAGCACCTTGGGCAGAGAGTACCTGATGAAGGAGGAAGGTCCCGTGGCACGGCATGCCTCCACGGTGGTCCACAACAGCAGGGATGTAGCTGGAAGAGAGGATTGCAGCATGAAACGGAATCCTGCCAGCCTGCCCAGAGGTGCTGAGCACTGGGTAAATCCCTCATTGCCTCCCTGTCCCTCTCCCAGCAGGACTCACTCGCCATTGGCCTCCAGCTCACAGATCTCAAAGAAGACCATCAGGTCATACTTGCACTGGCAGGGGCCAGCACTGGGCCGAGTCATGGTGCTCAGCTTTGTCGCAGGCACTGCAGCGGGTCAGAAAAGACAGGTAACAGGTCGAGCCTGCTGCTGGAACTCAGGATGAGCAATATGATGGCAGGGGAAGGGCAGAGCAGGCAAGGACCTCAGGGCATGCACAGAGGCAGCAACAAGAGCCTCATCCCAGGGACGTTGCTGATCACTGGCAGTGCTTTCTCCCTTGCCCAACACGGGGTGTCAGCAAGAGACTGGCCTCACCCACCCCCAGGTGCACACAGTGTGCAGGCTTGGCACAGACACATCCCAAAACACCCAGTGCTGCTCCAGGCGCTGCTCGGGAACAGCCACAGGGAGGCTCCCCCTGAGCTGCTGTTTTGACTGTGCAGCCAAACCCCCATAGCTGGGTCTCAGCAGCCGTGCCACCCTGTGGGACACTGGGGCCGGGGGGCCACCGGAGCCACCCAGGGCAAGGAACCTCCTCCCTGCTGCTCTGCAGGAGGTGAGATGGGGCCTTTCCGTCTGTTGAGAACTGTGGAAATGGGTGTCTAGGGCTTTCAAGTGCCATGGCCCATAAAAAATAAATGAAGTAGTACATTTTGTGGTCCCTCTGGGGAAGGAGACACCCAACTAACACGGGAACTACGGGTGGGCACAGGAGCAGGAGGCCGGGTTCCCTACCTGGTTTGGAGAGTGGCATCACACGGGGGAAGTGGCGTCGGGAGGGCCTCAGTGGGCTGCAGACAGAACCAGCTTGGTTATAGCATCCCCAGGGACCCCCAAACCCAGCCAGCCCCACCTATGCCTTGGGGCCACGCTGGGTCCCCAGGCAGCCCACGGCAGCAGAAGCACAGCCAGGGGCTGGGGGTGGCCCAGATGTGCCCACCTCAGGACATCCTTGCAGAGAGGTGGGAAGGGGTGCTGCTGGTAATGGCCAAACACCTCGAACACAATTGGCTGGCTCTTGATGTATTCAATGAAAGATTTTGTCACCTCCACAGCGATCTAGAAGAGAAAGAGCTGCTGAGCCACTGACAGGGCAGTTTATCTGGGAAAGGGGATAGAGCACCTGGGATATGGAAGGGTGTAAGACTGTCAGTCCCCTGCATCCCTCACCCACTCCTCCCTCTCTCCACCAAGAGCACTGCGGTGAAATCCCAGCCTCTTCAGGTGTACAACAGTGGCTTTTGGTGCTTTTCCTGCATGTCCACCACATCTAAGCCTGGCTTAGCCAGGGGTCCATGAGGGGCTGGGAAAGCCAGGAGGAAGCTGCTTCCCTGGGAGAGGATCCAGCCAATGGCCCTGCAGAGACCCCAGCAGGTGCAGCAGCAAAGGGGTGGTGGAAGAGGGGTACTCACATTTTGGACATGATAGAAGCCCAGGGGTGGCCCCCGTCCTGTGTTCTTCAAGGGTTCTGTTGAAAAGGCCTCATCATGGCGATGGATGAAGCTGTGCAGGGAAGGAAGGTTGTTCAGGGGCTGTTCAGGGATGGGGCATGCTGGAGCAGGGAGAGGAGTGAAAGCAAGGGACTACAACAAGAGCCTATTCCCCCTGGGGCTGCTGCCTGCACCCTTGGCTGGCACAGGACGCCCTGAAGCTGATGGGAGTCTCTCCTTGCCTTTTGCCAGTGACTAAACAAGTGCTTGGACAGATTTCACAGCCCTTGGTTTTGCCTCCCTATCCACAACGGCTCAGGGGTGGAGGAAACTTCCTAAATTCACCAGGAGCCCCCAGGTGATGTCTGAGGCTTGGTGGGAGAAGCAGGGCTGGGGGGTGCTAGGGGCTCACTTGAACTGGCAGAAGATGTCGGCATATTCTGCAGAGATGCTGGAGGCCTGCAGGACTGTCACACGGAAAGTGAAGATGCTGCCCAGCTTCAGGTGGTCCAAAGCCACCTCCAGTGGCCCATCCGGTGCAGGCTTCTCCGGGCTGTCCAGAAGAAGATCCTCTGGGGTCACTGCAGGGGGGAGAAGGCCCTTAGCAAGGCAAGGTGTCTTCCCCTCAGCGTTAGGAACATTTAGGAACAATGTTGAGATGCTGGAGCATGTCCAGAGAAGGGCAGCAAGGCTGGTGAAGGGTCTGGAACACAAGTCCTTGTCCAACACAGCTGGAGCAGCTGAGGGAGCTGGGGGTGTTTAGCCTGGAGAAGAGGAGGCTCAGGGGAGACCTCAGCATTCTCTGCAACTCCCTGAAAGGAGGGTGTAGCCAGGTAGGGGTTGCTCTCTTCTCCCAGGCAACCAGTGACAGGACAAGAGGACACAGTCTTGAGCTGCACCAGGGGAGGCACAGGTTGGACATGAGGAGTAAGTTGTTCACAGAAAGGGTGATGGGGCATTGGAGTGGGCTGCCCAGGGAGGTGGTGGAGCTACTGTCCCTGGAGGTGTTTAAGAAAAGCCTGAATGTGGCCCTCAGTGCCATGGTGGTTGACAAGGTGGTGTCAGGTCCTAGGTTGAACCCAAAGATCTCCAAGGCTTTTCTCTCTGTGACTCTGTCTGCCAGCAGCCCCCCACTGGAGCAGTGGGCTGTCAGTGCCAGGGAGGGTGCAAGAGGCTGGGTGCAGGGAGCCACTCCCAAAGTGCCTGTCACGCCTCCTCACCTGCACAGGTGTTGTTGTTGACCTCATCGGCGGACGGACCCACGTCGCTGACCTGGCCCTGACCTTCCACTATGCGCAGCTCCTCCTGAGAGGTCCCCGAGCGAGACATCCCCACAGCTGGGCACGACTCTGACTGGAACTGAGCCAGGAGTGGAGTTCAGGGACTGTGGTGGTCCCCAAGCTGGTCCTGCTTGCACCACCACCAGCATCCCAAGGACCCAGGCACCTCCAGCTCTCCTCTCCCACCCCACGGCAGCCCCCGGGCACACGGGCGAGAGCAGGATGCACCGGTGGGTGCCTGAGGCCCGGTGGACCAAGAACACATTCCTCTCCCTCCACCTCTAGGAGCCTGGGGGTCCCCTTGGGGAAGCACTGAGGTGACAGGCAGGGATCTGGGGTCCATGGGCATCCACCAAGAGCCGGGCCCACCTTACCTTCTCAAAGTGCTGGTCGTCAAAGGAGATCTTGGCTGTTCCCGACTGCCGCACACCAGAGCCGTAGTCAGGGGCTTCTTCGTCCGCTGGAGGAGGGATGGGGGTGAGCTAGCACAGAGGGTGCAGGGGATGCAAGGGGCACACTGTGCACGGGGCGGGGGGGGTCCATCCTACCTGAGATGGCCTGGACAGCCACGCGCAGGAAGCCCTTCACCTCGCCCTTCTCGCTGACGATGGCCACGCGGTGCACCAGGGGCACGGGGTACAGGAGGTTGCTCAGGTAGACAAAGGCCCTGCCAGAGAAGGGGGGGACACACAACAGGGGGGAGAGCGGTCACTGCTCCCACCCGCGAGTCCCCAGGCACGGCTGGCGTGGCCGGCAGTGGCCGGGATCCCAGGTCACTGCTCAGGGCGCGACCGCAGCGCTGCAAAGCAAAACTAAAGAGAAGGCAGCCAGGGCCAGGCGAAGGGGCTGGGGCAGCGGGCAGGCAGCGTGCCGCGGGCAGGAGGGTGGGCAGGAGGGTGGCACACGCCACGGACAACACCACAGAACACACCAGACCTGCAGACCTCTCCGACTGTCACCTCCATGGCAGGCAGGAGGGGAGAGGGCTGCGCTGGTGCCACCGTGAAGCCGTAGGGCGAGAGGACCTTCTGTGTGGTGGAGAGCTGGAGAACTTGGGCAGGAGGTGCTGCAACATGACTGGGGGGGCAGCTGCAGAGTCACCACGGGGAGGACAGGGGCAAGACAGGGGGGAGGTAGGGTGACAGGGGAGATGGAGGCTGTCAGGAGTGAAGGAGGTTAGAGGACAAGGTCCTGGATCTCCAGAGGTGAACCTGCTGGGGGTTCATGGCCCTGGCTCTGCCCACCGTGTTGGAGACCACTGGGAGGGAGGCTGCATGGTGTGGCTGGCAGCATCAGGTTGTGCATCTCCCCTCCCCATCCCTTCACACACATGGCTTTGGGGTCCTGGGCCACCTGCCAGCACGTCACAGGGATGGACAGCACGCCTGGCAAGCCTGAGCCTCCCTGCTCTCCTCCGCAGCATCCAGGTCACCGACGCCACCACGGCGAGGTGCCACGCCGGAGTCCAACACGATGGCTGCACCTTGACTCTGTCAGCACCTCCTGTCAGGCCACTGCTCTCTGCTTCTCAAGCATTTTGGGTCCTCTTGCTGCCTCCCTCCACCTCACTGTCAGCTTCCAGTGGTCCTCCAGCTCCGGCCATGGTGGCGTGCTGTACCCTCCGCAGTGACAAGCCACCTTTGGCACCGAGCTCCCTGCCAAAAGGTGTGAGCTAGCAGCACCCCTTCCAGCAAAACGGGGCGTGGGGTGCTCGCCACCTCTCCCTGCGGCACCTGCCAGCATCTTGATGTGTGGTGAGGTGGGACGGCGCTGGGGGCTGGCCAGGACATCTCTGCTTCAGGAGGCTCCCGTGAGGGTTGCATCTCCAGGCGGCTGCTGTGCTGCTCAGGGCATCCAGCCTCACAGGAATCTTCAGATTCAGTGGCACCCCAAAGTGCCCAGGGGGCTCTTGCAGCCCTGCACTTGCACCCTGACCCCAAATCCGGAGATTCCCCCTGCTCTGGTGACTCCCATTGACCTTCAACTGCTCTTCGAGGCTTTTTCCACCCAAAGCATCCCAAAGGACTCAAGTTGTCGAAGCAGCTGATGCCAAATCATTATCTCCTGATGGGCCTGTCTCAACCTATCTCTTCTCAGATGCCACGGGGAGCAAGTGGTCAGACCATGCCAGGGTTCCCAGCAGGACTCACGGCCGGGGCAGAGCCCTGTGCCCACAGGGAACTCTCGGAAGCGCAGGGATCTGTGTGCACCCACCCACCCGAAATCACAGGGCAGCTGGAGTGGAAGCCGAGGACTGAGAGGGCAGGGAAGAGGGGGAGGGAGGTGGGGCAGGCAGGGAGGAGGGGGACAAGTGTGTCACTAGAGGAAGGAGGGCAGGGACACTAACCACAAGATTGGTGAGGTGCAAAGATGGCATGCTCAGATCAAAGAAAAGCCTTTCCAAAGGAAGATAAAAGTGAAAGAACCCCAATTTTTGCTAAAGCTTTGAAGAGATAGAGCCAGCAGCTAAAAAAAAAATAAAAAAACCCTTAAAATAACCAAAATTTAAAAAAAAAATGAAGACAGAAAGAGAGAGAGAAAGAGAGAGAGAACGAGAGAAAGAACGAGGGAAAGAGAGAAAGAAAGAGAGAAAGACAGAAAGAGGGAGAGGAAGAGAGGGAGAGGGAGAAAGAGAGAAAGAAAGAGAGAAAAAGAAAATCAAAGACAAGGATCCAATCATAAACCAATCCAAGCACACTTCACAAGAAATGTGGCCGGCGGAGCTGCTGCGCGGGGAGCCAAACCCAGGGCAGACTCAAAAGAAGTCAGGAGGCACCAAGCTCTGGGGAACACGCCCCCGGCATGGAGTGGGGCCGCTGCCACAGGGCCTTATTTGGTTTTTTGAGGTGCCCTTGAGAGTTTTGGGGTTGTTTTGATATGTTGTTTTTTTTTTTTCTTTTAAATAAGGAAAAAGGAAAAAAGAAAATAAAAGGGGAAGAACCCAGCTCTTTCGGTCTGAGGCTGCAGGACTCTTACCCCACCTCCACCCTCTCTGCCTGCTTTGGTCCCTCCTTCCCACCATGCTGCCTGGCTCTGGCACACTGAGGAAGAGGAGCCCCAGCTCATCCCAGCCAGGGAGCCTCAGCCTGAGGCAAAGGCTCTCAGAACAGCTCCTGGTGCACAGCCCCTTGGGAAAACCCCAGAGAAAGCAGCTCCTCATACCATTCCAGGGATGGGCAGATGGCTCCAGGTTTGGCGGCACAGCCAGGTTTGGGGCAGCTGGTGGGCTTCTCCAGGCCAAGACCGGTGGAGCCCAAGGGGTCTCCAGCCAACAGGTATGAGACATCAAAGTTTCTCGTCCTTGGCTCCAGCTAAAGAGGAGCTGGAGCCTACACTCAGGTCCCCACAACTTCCCTGGACATCTCCTGTGCCAAGCTGGCAGGTACGGCCCCAAGCCAAGCACTGGCTGGAGCTGAAAGAGCAAGCACTGCTTGTGGCATTCTGTTCTGCACCCAGCTCTCCGCTCACTGCCCTCGGCTTCATCCCCCACAGCCCCTTAGGGACATCCAAGCCTCCAGATTCAGGGGGGCTCACCCTGACCAGCGCAGTGCCAGAGGCACACAGGGTTTTGAAGTGCCTGTGTGCCCCAGTCAGTGGCATCACAGGGTCATCCCAAGCTGGGTGGGAGGTGCTCCTTCCTGGGACAGAAATGCCCAGGACCAAGCCCCTCAGGTGGCTCCCCTGGTTCCTTTGGTGTTGGGAGACACAGCAGAGCTCCCCTTTTCAGGGGCTCTCCCAAAAAGGTGCCCACAGAAAGGAAGGCACCATCTGCCTTCCCCTACCGTCCCTTTCCCCTGCTATGCTTCTCACAGCCCTACCTCACAGCCCTACCTTCTCACAGCCAGACCTCACCACCCTGCCAGGTGCCTGGGCTTGGTGGCAGTCCCAGCCCAGCCTGCACCTCCGGGATGCCCCGGAGGTGGGAGTCGTGTCCAAAAGCAGTTCCCTCATGCGAAAGAGCTAGGTCCTTCCCGGCATGCTCTCCTAAAACCTCACCAACCTTCCTACTAAACTGAACAGGGGGAAGCGGTCGTAAAATGGATCCCGGCCATCACACAGCGGGCACTCCGGAAAGATGTCTTCCTCCAGGTCCTCCTCCTCCTCCTCCTCCTCCTCCTGCCCCTGGTGCTGCTCGTCAGCAGGCTCGGTGATGTCGGAGTCGGGGTTCGAGAAGGTAGGGGAGGGGGTGAGATCAGCCATGCGCTCGCTCATGCATGTGTTGAAAAGAGGAGAGCTGTTGCAGCCAGAGATATCTGAACTAAGGTTAGTACAACAAGATAGAAGACATGTTAACACCAGCTGTTCCAAACAGAAAGAACAGGAATTTTGCTTTTTTTTTTGTTTTTTTCTTGGTTAGGTTTTGGGGTGGGTTTTTTGTCTGCTTCAATCAAGAGACACCGGGAACAAAGACCTGCCCATCTGGCGCATCTCTAAAGCCACCAACAGCCAGACAAAAGAGCAACCCACGGAACCAGTGTGAAGGCTGGGGACACCCTCTGCTGGGTTTGCAGGGAACGCAGGGACAGAGCAGGTGGTACAAAGGCTCGCCACTATCCCCGCTGCCGGAGAGAATCCCTCCTTGTGCTACGGCATGGGGGAATGCCTCCAGGCCACGCAGCTCAGCCCCCTGCTTCCACTGCCCTGCCCCAGCCTCCTCCGGGGCGGCCCATCTTCCTTGCTGGCACCGCACCCTTCCATCCGGTGTGCAGGAAGCGCACGGAGACACGCGGCACACACTGCACAGACAGACGCTCAGACACCAGCGCGTGCACAGGGACGCATGCCCACCGCGTGGAGGCCACCACGGCACGGGCTCCCTGCCTGCCGGCCGGCCACGGCCCCGCACCCCCCGAGCCGGAGCCCGTGGCTCTCAGCACTGGGTTAGGCAGGCAGCAGGAGCGTTGCCGGCAGCTCGTGCGCCCCTCGGGGTGCTGGCGGCCAGCACGGAGGAGAGCCGTGACGCTGGAGCCATCACACGGGGGTGAGCGCCCCGCACGCGGTGGGCAGCGCTGGCAGCGTGTCCTCCTGCAGGACCGTCTGTGGGTCCAGCCACGCTTCGAAGGAGCCAAAGCGCTCACCTGCCGACCAGCCTGAACCAAGGAAAGCGGTCGTAGAAAGGGTCCCCGCCAGTCACCACATTGTCACAGTCCTCGATGACACTGGAAGGCACTTCTGCTGCTCGGTCATACATCTCGCGCATCAGGTCCAGGCGCTGCCTGCAGGCAGAGGGGATGCCGACGGTGGCGGTGAGACACGGGGCTGTGGGCACCCAGCCCCTCCCGGCACAGCCATCTGCCACCCACCTCAGCTTCTCCAGGGTCCAGTAATGTGTTGCCCCGTTCTTCTGGTCCTGCACCTCCACAGCCACGATGGTGCGGGGGAACGGTCGCTTCTCCCGGTCCTTGGCAGCATCGGGAGGCAGCAGGTCGGGAGGGAGAGGCGAGTACAGCGTGTCCGTGAGGAGCACAAACTGGAACTGGACCTGGAGAGGGGCAGAGAGGCTGGTGAGACAACTGGGAGGGCAGGAGGATTCGTGCGCTGCCTCTGGCGACCTCTCCTCAGCACCTCCTGGCTGCCTGATCCTGCGGCCTCTGCTGTGGGTGCTGCAGCCAGCCAGAAAGGAGCCCAGGCACCCACCTTCTTCTTCAGCTCCACGCTGATGGCATTGGCTTCCTTGAGGAAGATAGCGTTGCCCCAGAGCAGGTCACGGAGGGAGGTGAACTGGTACCACTTCCACTTCCTAAAGGCCCAGAGGGCGAGCTCAAATTCCCGCTCTGTCCACTGCACTGTGGGGACATGGAGGGACAGTCACACCACTACCAGGGCATCGACCCACAGCTCACTTCTCACGCTCCCACAGAAAGCATCAAAACCTCCTGGTGCCTCCCAGCCCTCACCTTCATCCTCAGGTTCTTCCTCCTCCTCATTTGCCTCAGGGTAATACCTAGAATCCATTTGCTTCTGCAATGCCTCCAGTTTGCTCTCATAGTCCTGGGGGAAACAGGAAGAGAGGTGATGCAACCCACTGGTGTGACCTTCCTCCACGCTGCCACACCACACTCCTCCTCCCTGCAGGAACACAGCCTCCTCCCTCCTCTGGATCAGTGCTCGTGGTGACAACTCCAGGAACAACACACTCGCCCTTATTTTTAGAACACAGATCCATCCCACACAAACATCTACCAGGATTTCATTTCAGTCATGCCTGGGCAGCCTGAGAAGGAGCCACGTCCCAGCCACCTACCAGCCTCTGCTGCTCCAGAAGGTAATTTGCCTCTTCCCTCTCCCTCCGGTACTGGTCCTCCAGCTCCTGGAGCCTAGATGGAAACGGGGAAGAAGAGGATGACCAAGCTGGAAGTGAACACCCAACTCCCCAGCACCTCAGGCCATGCTCTCACCGCTGCTCCATCTCCTGTTTCATGTCGATGCCTTGCTTCTCCAGCAGCTCTCTCTGGGCAAAGGCCCAGTCCACGGGCTCCGCGGGGGTCTCAGCGCACGGGGTCCGCTCGCGCTCCTGCCGAGCCTGCTCGGGGTGGTTGAAGCGGAAGACGTGGCTCTTGCCCATGATGATGCGGTTTCCTGCAGAGATGTGCGTGGGGGAAAGGTGTGAGTTTAACGTGGGACAAGTGCAGGGCCCCCATGGCAGGGAGGAAGGCTGGAGGAGCTCTGGCCTGCCAGCCCCGAGACCCACCTGAGCGCAGGATGCTGGGCTCTGTCACCTTTTTGCCGTTCACGTAGGTGTCAGCACCTTCGCAGGGCTCCAGGGTCACTATCACTGTGGAGACGGCGGGAAGGGCAGAGGTGGAAGCAGAAGGATGAATCCTGCACATCCTGCTCGCCTGCTCCAGCAGCATCAGGAAGGGAGAGCCACCCCAGCTGCCACCACCCTGGGGGTGCTACCCGCCAGCAGCACCCACCCCGTGGGCAGCTAACAGGATTCAGCCAACCTGATGTTAATCAGATGAGTCCCAAGGAATAAGGGGAGCTGGAGACTTCATGTGAGAGGAGACCAGAGCCTCCAGAAGGCAAATCCATCCTCCCCAGGCTCATCTCCCACAGCCCCTTCACAGCCAGGTTCCTGCCATTTTGGGGGGGTGGATTCTGCTCCACATCTTGAGCAGGGGAATCATCTACAGTCTGCTCAGCCATTCTGCCCTGATCTCCTCACCTTACTTCCTTCCCACATGCCTTGTGCAAGCTCCCCTCCCAGCCATGAGGGATGTAGCTCGTCTGGAAGCACGGAGCAGCCATGCAGTAAAGCCCAACTAGTTTGAGGAGGGCAGGACATTCATCTGGGGGCAGGGGCTGAGGACATGCAGAGGGATGGGTCCCCAGGGCAGTGAAGCCCCTCCAGACAAGCAATACCTTCACCACCAGTTTTGGTGTCACTGCGGAACAGGCAGTGCTCTTCTTTAATGAAGTGCCCGCTGAGAACGATGTCCTGCCTCTTCTCAGCATCTTCCCGGCCAACCCTGCAGGGGAAATCCGGCTCAATCCTCCCTCAAAGCAGCTCCTCCTGAGTCTCCCCCCAGCCCCATCCTTGGAGCTGACAGGAGCAACCCTTGGTGCACTGCAAGACCAAAATCTCGGGGATTTGCACTTTAGGGATGCCCCGGGAACAGTGCCCAGCCTGGGGACAGCTGTCACCCCACTGCCCACCTGGGGAAGTCAGGCACTGAGATATGGACAATGCTCCCACCTCTCCACGGGACCTGGCCCTCACCTTGTTATCCCATCCTTGATGTAGTAGAGAAGACACTCGGACATGAGCGGGTCCTCATTCAGGTTGACCAAGTGTGGTGTCTGGGAGGGACAAACAAGGAGCACCCCTGAGTGCCCTGCCTGCCCAGGCCCTGAGGGTGCTCTGCAGGAAGGTGGGAGCTCAGCAGCACTGCAGGCTGCCCCTGCACAGGCTCTCCTGCCCTCTGTATCCCCAGGGTGACACAGCCAGACAGGTGCTTGTCCAGGGGACTGCACAGATCAGAGAGGCTGCCACGGGGATCCCCGCTTCCACGAGCTTCCTTGCTTTTCTCCTCACAGGGCTGAGTCCTAGTTACCCTTCCTCTGGCCACCTTTGAAAATTCAAACAGGCCCAACACAAAGCCAAAACCTTCCCGTGGGGAATCCCTGATACGGCTCAGAGTCTCCTGGGGCAGGACCCTTCTCCTTTGTGCTGTGTATTATAGAATCACGGAATGGTTTGGGTTGGAAGGGACATGAAAACACATCTCATTCCCCCCACCCGCCATGGGGAGGGACATTTTCCATTAGACCAGGTCAACCTGGCCTTGAACAATTCCAGGAAAGGGGCACCCACAGCTTCTCTGGGCAACCTGTGCCAGGGCCTAATCACACTCCTAGGGAAGAATTTCTCCCCAATACCTAATCTAACCCTGCCCTCTGCCAAGTCAAAAAGGAAGTAAAAGTGCCTGTTTTCCTCCACTGACTGTACACCAGATGATGCATCCACAAAGAGCAGGTCTCAGAGGTTCATCCAAAAGCAGTGCAGACCTGAAGCCCTACCTGCAGGCTGAATTTCACTTTCTGGTCTTCTTCCTAACAGGTCCCTCACAGCCTTTTCCTGTGCTGGGTCACAAACCACTTTGTTCTTGATAGGAGGAAAATTTCTCCCCCAGCCACAGGCCTCTCTGGCCAGAGCCAGCTTAACTGCTGGGATTACACCTTCAGGGAACAGGGGCAGTCCCAGGAGTATCAGTGGGAGAAGTTCTGAGTTTACCAGACAGATTAGTGGCTGTAAGGAACACCTTATCAGCCTGCTGAGACCCAGCATGCAGAGGGGGCCCCTCACCATGGTGCCACAAGCCTTGGCTGGCAGCAGAAACTCACTGCAAACAGGGAGCAGAGCTGGAAGTCAAAGGAAAGGTGGGCTCTTCTCCGTGGTGGCTGGCAGAAGTTGGCTGTAACATTTAACCTCTGGCCCCACTGGACAGACATACGGCCCTGGAGGCTTGAGACCTCCTTCACTTGCAGTTTTTGTCCAGATTTGTAAAGCTGGTGGTGACTTTCCACTGAGCTCCTGGAGCTGTAACCACCCCAGCCATGGCATACAGAAGGACAGCAAAGTGCAACGCCCATAACAAAATGGAGTTTGCACACTATCAACACTAATTTTTCTCACCAGCCACTGGAGAAGTCAGAAGAGTTTCCACCTGCCAGACAGGTGAAGAGCAAGGAGGCACCAAGACCACCACAGCAATGCCCCACCTCCAAGACCAACCTGCTTTGGGGAATAAACCCCCACGCTTCCTACCCAAAGGTCTGGGCTCCTAACAGGCAGCAGCTGGGACAAGAAACAAAGACAACAGTGTACAAGTTCATCCTAAAAGTCAGCTGGGCCATGGAAGGGGAAGGCTGGGAAGTCTCTATCACCACCTGAGCTGGTGATACACACACACTTAAGAGGTTTGGCCAAGCCAAATGCTACAAGCACAAAGAGATGGAATATTCCCCCACCCACATTTCTTAGCAAGGACTTGCTGGCTTCAGGGGCAGCAATTCTAAATATCTGAAAGCATGAATTTTTATGAGTAAACACTGAAGTCCAAGAGAGTGATCATCAGCCAATCCCCTCATGAAGGGGGACAGCATGCCAGCAGGGGGGGTGGCCATTTACCCACGTGTTTGTACCCATGTTTGTACCCAGCAGGCTCAATGCTGAGATTTCTCCCATGGGTTTCAGAGCCAAGAAAAGGCCAGTGAAGTACAAGGGATTGGCCAGCGGTGACAGAGTGGATCAGAAGGGAGCTGCAGGTACAAATCAGTCCTCAGGAAGAAGAGAATAGGATGATCCTACCTTTTTAGGAGAAAATACGCCCAAGGTGCCTCCATCCTCCCTCATGGCCACCCCCATTTCGGCCAGCAGTGCTTCCCTGAAGGAGTAAGAGAAAGAAGTGCCTGTCAAAACTCCATGCACTCCTGGAGCCAGCCCAGGATGGAAGCCCATGGTTTGGCCCATGGATTGCAACGCAGGGCTTGCTACAGCTCTCATCACAATTCAGGTGGGTTTTGCAGAGCAGCCCACCTCTGTGCAGGCTGACATGGTGGGTACTGGGGTCCCCAGGGGCAAGCCAGGGTCTGGCTGGACGTTCAAACTGTTTGGCTGCCCCAGGAACTCAACTGCTCTAACAAAATGCAGAGGATGGGAAATGCCCAAGGAACGCCACTTGTGCCATGCCATCCTGCCCCAGTCCCCTGCAGCCCACTCACCTCTCCATCCGGATCGCTTCTGTCCTGCGCAGCTTCTCCTCCCACGTCTCGTTCAGCTCTGCAATGATCTTCTCTGTTTCCTGGCAAGATGGGTTAATCAGGGGGTTAGTAACAGCATCCTGGGGGCAGCACGCCTGGCCACTCTGCCCAGTTCTGCCCGGTTCTGCCCAGCGTGCTCCAGCAGGACACCGCTCCCAGTTTCAGGCTTGTTTACACAAGCTGCAGCAGCATTTCACCCCATCTTTCCATCAGTCCCATCTTCAAAGAGCGAGGCACAAACACCAGCCTCTCCACTCCCTTGCTGCCAGCCCACTGCTGCACCATGCAGGACCAGGAGCACTCTGCCCATGACAGGAGTGCCCATCCCAAGAGGATGAGGGGAGGAGAGGAGAGGAGAGGAGAGGAGAGGAGAGGAGAGGAGAGGAGAGGAGAGGAGAGGAGAGGAGAGGAGAGGAGAGGAGAGGAGAGGAGAGGAGAGGAGAGGAGAGGAGAGGAGAGGAGAGGAGAGGAGAGGAGAGGAGAGGAGAGGAGAGGAGAGGAGAGGCACCAGCCTCTTACCTTGAGTCTTTCAATTGCCTCTTCACTGCCTGGAGCAAACATGATGCGCTCGTGGAGGCTGGCGACCGAGGCAGCGCGGCTGGACAAGGCAGAGAGGGAGGAAGAGGGGCTGATCCCAGCGATGGCATTGGTCACTGTGGAGAGATTGTCATGGCGCTGACTCAGCTCTGCTCCTCGAGCATCATTATTGTTCTCAAAGTCGGACACATCTACGGGCGCGGAAGGAGGGATGGGCCGGGGAAAGACACATAGACAGGATGACAGAGAGAGACAGAGACAAGAAAAGCTGTTGGGGAAAAAAAAGAGTGGCCAGTGCGTCGAGAAAAAAGCCAGGAATTACAGGAAAAAGCACAGGCAACAGCACAGCAGCACAGACAGCAACAGGGCAAGGGCAGGCACTCTCTTCCCCGGCCTGGGCAGCCCCTCAGGGAACAGGGCTGTCTGGTGAAGCAGATGCTGGAAGCAGCCGTCCTGGGCTCCCAGGGACACCTTTTTGCAACCTCAGGTCCTGCATCCATCAGGTCTGGGATCAAATGTCCTCCCCGAGTATGTGCCACTGCCTCTGTCATCCTCTCCATCTCACACAGCCTGCGTGGTTTTCCCTGCCCAGATGCCCCAGATTAGCCAGATCTGGGAGCAGAGAGTGAGAAGGGAAGGGGATGAAAGGGGTTGGCCCTCTGCCCTACAAAGGGATCAGGTAGACAGGGCAGGAGGAGCAGCAGGATTCCCTCACAGGGTGTGCTCAAAGGAAGCCCATGGCCTGCTGGAGCAGCACCTTGGCCAGGCAGCCAGAGAATGAAGCCAGGACTACAGGCAGTGGTGCTTCCCAGCTGGCACCCCAAGAGTCAGCTGTGGCAGCTTAGGATGCAGGTATGGGAGATGCTCCTCCAGCCCTGAGGAGTTACTGGTTCTCAGAGCAGTGTGCAAGAGGCAGGCAGGGCACAGGTCAACAGGTGCAGGATTAGTCACCCATCTCCATCAGCCCACGCCCAGGGAAGCTGAGCCGCAGCCCGGCTGCACTGCCTGACCCAGGGTGGGACAGGGCCATAGTGCTTATCCACGGGCCAAAGCCTCCTGGTCACCACCAGCCACCAATTCATCAGTGGAGCACCACTGCATCCCACCCGAGGGCTGTGCCAGGCTCCAGCCCCAGTGAGACACCAGCAGAAGCAGCAGCAGCAGCAGCGACAGGAAACATCACAACAGCATGAAGGAGGAGTCCCCGTGTGGCCTGGGCCCTTGGCGTGGCCACGTGGGAGGACGCTGGTCCCTTCAGCACCAGCCCAAGCCCAGGTGCTAACCACGGCTCTGGCACCATCCCCCATGCCAGCTCCCTGAGGATGGGCAGCCTGCAGGCACACAGCACTCCATCAGCAGGGGCTGGCTGCAGGAGCCCTCCCCATGCTGCACGGGTGCCCCTGGGCACAGCCTAGATCTCCAAAAAGCCGTGAAGCAACAGAGAGTACCAGTGATGGGGAATACACACATTTGGATCCTCCCGCAGCAGGGTGGGCTAAGAGAGAAAGAGAGGGCAGGAGCGGAGGTAAGACAGAGAGAACAGAACAAGAGGGGCTTCATCCCAGTGGATATCAGACAGCACAGGGAGGGGAGCCCATGGGCATGTGCAGTCCCACTAACACCTCTGCTGGGTGCTGGATGCCGAAGATGGTGGGTGGAAGGGAAGAAGGGAAGGTTTGCCGGGCAGAAAGCAGCTCCCCGTGCGACAGGAGGGGGGTGGGGGCTGTGACCATGCGCGCAGGGGCTCACCAGAGGCAGCACTGATGCTGCTGTGGGGCAGGGCAGCAGGGTGCAGGGAGGCTGTGGGGACATCAGCCCTGCAGGCTGGCAGGACCTCAGCCCATCGCTGCCTGGAGCCAGTGGCAGAGAGCACCCATGGTACCTACTGTCAATGATGTCCCCGAGGCCCTGGGCGTAGAGGAGGTCACGCAGACGAGCCACCTCGTCCTTCAGCTCCCTGATGAGCTTGTTGTTGGGGTCCTCATTGATGACAGCGTTGCAGCGGATCTGCTTGGCACGGTCAGCATACCTAGGGAAGGGCAGGGTCTTGAACAACACAAGAACGGGGCAGGGTCTTGAACAACACAAGAACGGTGCAGGGTCTTGAACAACATAAGAACAGGGCAGGGTCTTGAACAACATAAGAACGGGGGCAGGGTCTTGAACAACACAAGAAGAGAGGCAATACCCCAGCTGCTGGACAAGCAAGACTGTTGCAGAGCCCCTCCAGCAAGGAGGATCCCAGTGCTGGGAGAACCCTTTGGGCCTTTGTCTGAGGTTGCAGGCTCTCTCCACAGTACACGCCCAGCCAGGGACACCACAGAGGTGGGGAGAGCATGTGGCAGTGCCTGGACCTCAGCCAGCCTCCCCCGCTCTTGCTCACTGCAGGGAGAACAAGGGCGCTCTTCCTACCTGAGGGTGCTGAGGGTCTCATCGTAGTTGATGTCAGCAGGACTGAGAGCAGCCACCATGGCAGTTCTGGAGTTGCCTCCTGCCCAGTAAGACAGAGTCATGAGGGAGATGCTGGTCCTTGTCCCCCTGCCACGCCCTGCTTGGCAGCCACACCCTCCAGCAGACCACCCCCCCAGCTGTCCTCACCCAGGTTCTCCCGCAGCAGCCAGGTCAGCACCGAGTCTCGGTAGGGGATGAAATCTGTCTTCTTCTTCTTTTTGTTCTGGGGAATGGAGAGCAAAGGGAAGGGCTCTCAAGCTGCCTGCTCTCCTCAAAGGGAAGGTGACAGCCGGTCCCCAACCATGGGGACTTGGAGCAGGATGGCAACCTTGGGCATCTCTGCCCAGGTCCACAGGTCCTGCCTGTGAAATGCCCTGAGCTGGGAGGGTTGTTTAAGGCTGGCTACTGAGATCCCCAGAGGGAGGAGGAGGTTAAAGATTCTGCCGGCCCCCAGGAGAAGAATGGCTCGAGTCCAGGCACAGTCCCACTCCCAAACCACCCTGCAACCCACTCCCACTGTGCTCAAAAGCAATGCCCCCCCTCCCCATCTGACCTGGGCACCCACCTTGTTCGGCCCTGAATCCTGCAAAGGAAATGGAGAGACTGTTTAGGGGAGCTGCTTTTTTCCTTGGCACCCACCACAGATCCCTGGCCCTCAAGTAGGGACTAGCACGGGTCCCCATGCAGATGGCATCTCCACCAGCCCAGCTTGTCCCAGCTGCAGGGACAGCTTGAGGTGTGTCTGCCCACCCCTTGGAGCCGGGATGCTCCATCCCTTGGAGCTGGGATGCTCCATCCCTCAAAGCTGAGCCCAGCCCTGCTGGCCCGAGCCCATTTCCCTCCCAGTGCCAATGTTTGTCTGCTCTCCAGCTACCTACCATTTCTGCCAGGGCAGAGATGACTTTCCCCAGAGTGGTCAAGGACTTGTTGATGTTTGCTCCTTCCTGGTTAGAAGAGGAAAAGCCCACATGCTCAGGCCCCATTTCAGAGCCACAATAAAGCCCAGGAGAAAATAAGGAATATCCAGTATGGTGAGGCCAAAGAGCAGCTGGTCTTACTGGGTTACCAGCACCCCCCCAGCTGGGACTCATGGTGAAACTGCACTGGGCAGCTTTCAAACACAATCCTATCAAGGATTTTGGCAGTGCAGTGTGCAAAGAACCAGGCAAGGGAAGAAGATGTTTTGGGGATGAGGGAGGAAGCCATGGTGTCCCACCAGCAGAAGGGGACCTCAGGTCAGCTCTCACCTTTAGCCTTGTGCCCTTGGCACCTGTGGAATCAGCTCGCTCACTCCCAGCCAGGTCCACCAAGCTGATTTTGCTGACCTGCAGGCAGAGGGGAGGCTGTCAGCCCTGTGGCCACAGCAAACCCAGCACGAAGCCAAAACCCTCTGCAGGATGACACTGCTCTGAGGGCAGCAGTGGCTCTGTGGGGTCATCCTTGCAGGAGGTGCTCAGGAGCAGGGCTAATACCCTTGCAGGCAGGGCTGAAGGGCACCACTTGCCAAATATCCTGGGCAGGGGCCAGTCCCTCAAGGGACCATGAGCCTACAATGTGCCTGGCACTCATCTCCCTCCTGCTCCAATCCTCCACCAGGCTGCACCACCTTGCCCCAAGTGCTGATGAAAGAACACTAAAGTCCTTCCTGGATCCACGAGGGTTCCTCTGAGTCCCCCAGACCCTGCTCTTACCTTCTCAGTGGTGATGTCTGTCTCGGCGTCGTGCCGCTTCTGTGTGAAGATGATGTTGAAGACGGCGTGGGAGCGGCTGCTGGTCTCATTCATGTTGGTAGCAGCCACTGTGCTGCAGGGAGAGTAGGACAGGGAGGTGTGACACTCTGTGAGGGACACTGGAGTGGCTGGTGACAGGGCCAGGGCTCATGTCAGGACAAGGTACACAGTGAAAAGGCAAGTCTAGAGGACAAGAGAGGGCTCTGGGAGAAGGTGTGCACAGGTTCAGGTTTTTTCCTGCTGTCTCCAGTGCCCTTGGAAAGCAGGAGGAAAGTAGGGTGAAAGCAAGTGAGGGTACCCAACACTCAGCGAGGAGGGGACTGCCACTTCCAGAGCAGCTGGACTGGCAAAGTGAGGGAGTGAAGTGGGACCTTCTAGAAGGGACTGCAAGCTTCCCAAACCCTGCCCATCTCCTGCCCTTCTCCAACTCACCGGGCTTTGTTTCCAGAGTCCATAAGGTCCTGGATGTCATTGTAGGAGGTCACAGCCAGCTTGGAAAGGTCCTCAACATATGGACCCATAAGGGGATGCTCCCTCACCCGCAGGTTGCCCTTGTTCTTGGGGTTCAGCAGGTCCCTCACGCGTTCACAGTAGATCTCCATGTAGCTCACCTAGAGCAGAGGGCATGGGCAGAGCTAGCAGGATGACCCCAAAGAGGGGTCTGCACACTGGCACAACCTGTGGAGCCAGGTGGGAGGCCAGAAGGGGGCTGGGCAGGCAGAGGGGTGCCTACCTCCACAGAGTAGGACATGTTGTCATTGGTGGTGTCATTGATGCGGGAGAAGAGATCCTCGCACAGCTGCGGACACAAAGCGAGGCTCAGCCCCCACCAGCACCATGCTCCTGCCTGGGGTGCCCAGGATACAGGGGTTTCTACCTTTTCACCCCAAAATCCAGCCGATGAATGCTGGAATGGCTTCTGGGGAGCTGGCAGAGCCCCCCTGTGCTGACGTGGAGAACCAGCATCCCAGAGCCGCGCTGTGTCCTGCCGGGCCAGCGCGCAGCAGCTCTTGGTCAGCAGCTCAGCACTTGGGCCACTGCTGCTCACGTCCACTGGCCTTGTGCAGCCACACCATAGTCCATCCAGCCTTGGAGAGCCTGGATTGCCCTCCTTGACCCCCTCCTGGTGGAGCCATGCCAGCTCACTGTCACAGCAGTGCTATCTTAGACCTTGGCCAAACCTGGCCTCGCTCCCACCCTGCTGCCCTCTTTCCTCCCAGCTCTGCTTTTCCTTTGGACACCCCTTGGGACAAGGAGGACAGCTAGTTTTCCCCAGGCATACCTGTGGGATGATGCCTTGCTGGTCCTTCTCCTGCTTGCCCATCATGGTGTAGGATTTCCCAGCTCCTGTCTGCCCGTAGGCGAAGATGCAGACGTTGTAGCCTTCAAAGGCGTGCTGCAGCATCTCCTCTCCAATGTCCCGGTACACTTGCTTCTGGGATGCATAGTTGATGTCTGCAGGCTGTGCAGAGGAGGGGGACATGGAGAAATTTGGCAAGGAGGCCCTCCTGCCTCTCCCCAGCCCAGCCTTCGAGGCGGGCTCAGGCCTCCCAGTTCTTACCGTAGTGTGGGACCAGTAGGAATAGTCAAAGCTGAAGCTTTTTGGAGTCTCTTTGGGCTGTTTTGGGTTCAGGATAGCTAGGGACAAAGAGATGGGAACATAAGGCCACCAGCCACCCATGGTACCCCTGCCCCAGCCCCCTCTCCCCCTCTCTCCATGTGGGAGGGATGAAGGGTGATGGGTTTCAGTCCAAAACAGTCCTGGAAGGTGGACAGGGAATATTCCAGCTCTGCAGATGGGTCCAGAACCCCCAGACCCCACCTCTGAAAGCCATGGCCAGCAGAGCCCAGGGAACAGGGCAGAGCCTTGCCCAAACATCCTGCTGGACACAGTGAGGGGGACAAGACTCCTTCCCTCGGGTTCCTTCCTGCTGTGGCACCTGCCCACGGGAGCCCAGTGTGGCACGGGAGGGTCACAGCCTTCCTCTCCCCACGGCTGGGGCAGCGTGTCCCAAGCTCCCATGCTGGCACCTGTGGGGTGGGAGCAGCTGCAACCCTGCCAGGGCACCCCTGGAGGCCCTCTGGCCCTGCCTGTGCAGGTGCCCAGCCCCAGCAGGGTGATCAACCCTCGTGTCACACCACCAGCGGAAACAAGAGTCTGCTTTTGTCATCCCCTGATGAAAAGGATGTTGCTATGGAAATTGGAGACTGCATCACTGCTCTTCCTCATGCCATGTTGGCTTTTTTTCTCCTCCTGTAGAGCACTTACCATGTGTTTTTTTTTTTTCCTGAAACAACAGATGCATCAGGAGGAACCCAAACCAGCGGGTAATCACGAGGTTCAGCCACCAGCCATGTTAGGTGACAATGAAGTGACATTGAGCCCTGCACAGCACAGATCCCGTGCCCACTGCCCCAGCTGCTCCCTGCCACCACCAAGGATGGAGAAGCCATCAGCCCTGAGCTTTCTCCACCCCAGCCTGCTCTGCCCTTCAGCCAGCCAAGGCTCAAACCCACTCCTGATTCCAGCTGGGTGTTCCTGGGCAGCCCAGGCACGGTGCAGCTCCTGCCGTGGTCTCTGATGGCCAGATGTGCAGTGGCACACACAGAGATGCTTTCTGCTCTGAATCCCTCCTCCAACACCTCAATGGATACGCCCTCTACTCCCACGGGAAGGGTCCACCACTTCTGACCTGAGAACAACCCAGCTCAACAGCGAGGCAGGCTGGGGAAGGATGGCAAGCGGGGTCAGGATCCAGCCCCAGCCACAAAACCACAGCACGGCACTTCTGAGATGCTCCTTAGCGTGGACAGATGCCCAGCTCTGGCCCCAAAGAGGGGCTGGCAAGGGCTCCCTGCCTGCCTACCCGCTGCAGGCAGCCTGACTCCACTGCTCTGGACACCTGCTGCATTCCAGGCAGCTTGATTTACCAGGAGAAAAGGCTGGGAAATAGCAACTGGCAATCCTGCAGCAGCAGAGAGGATGGGGAGGCCCCTGGAGGAGCAGGTCTTTGTGGGCAGCAGGGGCAGCCACGGTGGCTGCCAGTTCCTGACCCCTGCCAATGCCCGGATGTCGTGCTGAGGGCTTTGTGAAGAGAAGCAGGAGTAGAGGTCGTGCAAGAAGGGGGATGGAGCATCTCTGATGGCTCCTGGTGCTCAGACTGGCAGCACCACCATGGCACCTTGTCACCAGGTCTGTCTCTGCCCCGCAGGGGTAACACTGAGCAAGCAGACAGGAGCAAAGATGAGTTGTGGAGCAGGATGGTGCTGCACAAGGAGCCTGTTCTGCATCCCAGTGCCAGCCCATGCTGGGCACAGGGCACAGAAGCAGCCGGGGATGGCACCACGTGGCTCCAGGCGTGCCAGCTGCAGCTGCCCAGCTGGCATGGGAAACCAGAGGCTGGGACTCAGGGGAGAAGGGAACATCCCAAGAGCAGGCATCTCCTGTCCTGAGCTGAAACGCTCTTCCCATGCCCCTGCCATTCCTATTTATTTGCCTGCAGGCAGATGGATGCTGCTGGTGGAGTTTTTCCTTTCCTGTAGGACTTTTGCAAAGCTGCTGCAGAAGATTCATGCTCTGGGCCATTGGGATTGAAAAGTCAAGCAGGGGGTGTGGAGGTGAAGACAAACATAGAGACAAGGGGGCAGGAAGGAGGAAAACTTCTGCAGACGTCCCTCGCCTTGCCCTGAAGAGCCAGCAGCATGAGTGGGTAGGCACAAAGCAGGAGAAAGCCCAGAACCCACCTCAGAGAAATAATCACCAGGTTTTAAAGGCAGCAGAGGCCCAGCTCCAGACAGAGAACACGACTGGGATCAAAGCCAGGGGTCTCCTCCACACCATCCTGGTGGGAGCCATCAGGAGAGGGGCCAGGAGTGTTGGTGCCCAGGATGGTGCCCACAGGGTGCAGGACACCACAGGAACAGAGCAGCAGGGCTGGTGGGTGGCTGCGGCAGCTGGAAGTTTGCCAGTGAAAGGACAGCAGAGAAAGGCTGAGATCCCTTCCCACCCTGGGCCCTGCTGCCTCCCACAGGGCTCGATGCTTTAGGCAGGAGAATCTGTCTCTCCACCCCAGCACAGGCAAAGGTCTCTGCAAATTATCCTGGGAAGGGGAAAACTTGCTCTCACTCCCCTCAAACATGATTGTTCTTGGCTTCTCTGCAAGGAGCTGGGGGGATTGAGACAGTCCCTGGCACTACTGGCATCCTCCTGCCTCCACCAGCCACAGCAGCAGCAGGCTTCTGAGCCCCCCACACTTGCTCCCCAGCCCCCTGGCCAAGAGGATTAGCCAGTGGTTTGTCCATTCATGGAGAAAATCCTCCCTGTCAGCAAAGGGCTCCTGCCTGCAGCCCTGCTGCCCTCCCTGGTGCAGGCAGAGGCATGGGCTGGAGGGGTGGGGGCACAGCCAGGGTGTGCGGGGTGAGCAGGGGCAGACAGCTCTGAACAAACACAGCCATGGTGGAGGTGGGGGATGCCTGAGGCTCTCGACTGGGACCGAGGCATGACAGTTCCCCCCCAGAACCAGAATGGGGAACGTCTGCCCTCCTATTGCCTGGCTCTGGGCAGCTGGGAAGCTCCTGCATGGACAGGAGGCTTCCTCACCACGAGGGCAGAAGCTCTGCACCCCAGGCAGATGGAGAATCCCTCTCCAAACATGAAGGGAGAACCCCCACGGGATGCCAGAGACCAGCAGGTGCTGCCCCACAGACCTGCTCCCTAGGCCTGGGGTGGCCAGTGGGGTCCCAGAGTCCCCCTGCACCCTTGGGTGCTGTCCCCTCCCCAGCAGCAGGGTTGTCATAGCAGCCTGCAGGGCGGGGGTGGCTGGCACCGCTGTGTCACCCACCGCCGGTGACGCAGGCAGCCCCAGGCGGGCGGGCAGGGAGTTATTTTAGACACTGCCCCATCTGGAGGCTTCCAGAGCCAAAGAGGAGGGGTTTCACTGCCGTTCCCACACTGCGCTGCCGGCAGCTGCTCTTTAAAGAGGGGCAAAGGCCAGAGAGGCTCCTGACAGGACACACAGCCCCAAGCCTCCGGGCTGCACCCCCCGCCCGGAGCACACCATTCCCTCGGCAAACCCTCCTCCCACCCCTCCATCCTGCTGCTGCTGCTGCTGCATCTCCAAGAGCCCCAGAGAAGCAGGGATGGGTCCTGGCATGCTGCAGTGAGTGGTACCTGGCCAGGCAGTCAAAAACCACTCCAAGGCCAGGTTGGAGGTGGAAGAGCCTGATCTATAGTGGAAGGTTGGAACGAGATCATCTTTAACATCCCTTCCAAAAAAAACCATACAGTGATTCTGTGATTCCCCCCTCTTTGCCTACTGCCCCTTTCACTGCCACCAAAATCCAAGGGCTCAGTGCCATGTAGAAACCAACACTGCCATTCCAACAGCATTTGGACTGCATTTCCCCGTGGAAAGCTGACCTCCTCCCCACACCTCCTCCTCCAAACCACTGGAGATGCTTCAGGCACCCTCACCGCGGATCCCCACAGGCCAGCACTTGCTGCTGCGGCCACACCACACGGGCTCCTTCCCAGGCAGCACCCAAAGCCCCCCCTGGCCCTGAGGCACTCACTGGTGGTGCTTCCTGACATCTGGATGATGCACTTGGACTCCCGGCTCATCTCCCGGGAGTTGAAGGGCCGGACGCGCACTGCCACCTTCACTGACGCTCCCGCCATCGCGCTGGCCACGCCGGGGTCCTGCTAGCGGGGAGCACTGGCTGTCCTGCCAAAGGGAAGAAAAGGGGGTTAGGAAAACCTGCATCACAATCCACATCTTGCAGCTGTGCTGGATGAACGGAAGGCCAGCGCAAGGAAAGCTGCTGGCAACACTGTTCTGTCCCTGCCCGAAAGATGACGTTTTGTTTCATACCTCGATCTGCTCTCATTTTACCTCTTCTCCCTGTCATGCCTCAGGTCAGGATCCCCAGCTCAGTCCCAGGGGCCATCCCTGCCCTTACCCCAGGGCAGCACTGGAGCCTCCATCCCCCTGCATCATCACTTGGTGGGCAGCCACAGCAGTGGGCAGAGCCGCTGCCAGCATCAGCACACCCCCCAAGAAGCAGCTTTTTCATGGCAGGGTGCCAATGGCACCGAGCAGGTACCCCCCAATCTGCAAGCAAGGTCCCTGCCTGTTACCCGAGCCTCCTGCCTCCCCTCCAAGCCCAGCAAAGCAGGGGCTGGGCAGCAGGACAGAGCAGGGAGGGAGGGAAGCGATGGCATTCCATTGAGAACGGAGGCGGCGGCTGAACGCAGCCACGGGCATGCGCCTCCCATTCAGCTCCCACAAAGCAGACATGCAGCATCAGCACCAGCAGCCCTTCCTGGGAAGCCAGTGACCATTGTACTCAGCTGAAGCTCCCGGTTTACCATCCTATTTCCAGTCCTTTTGCTAAAAAATGAACTGCAAATCTCACCGAGACAAAACAAACCCCACACTGACATCTGCCAGAGCAGTCGTCCATCCCAGCGCTGATGCCCAGGTGCTCTGCAGGCCATTCCCACCTTCCCTCAACTGCAGTTAAGCCTCATGAGCACTGCCCAGAAAATCGTACTGGGATCCTTCCTCTGATTGCTGCATCCTTTGGGATCCTTTTGGACCTGACACAAATCCCTTTCTGCCTTTTAACATCTATCCCTTTTCCTGCCTTTCCCCGCTCCCTGGCTCCCCACGCTGAGCCTGGTGGTGAAAATGGAGAACAGGACCCCTCAGAAAATGGGCAGGGACTGCTCCTCTGGCATCCCACCTGCAAGGGTGTGTGTGAATTCCCTAATGCTTTCCAAGCCTGGGTTTTGCCAGCAGGATATTTGCTCCAGGAGGATGGAGATCAGGGAGAAATGAGATCGTTAATGAGCACCAGCACAGCTCTGGTTACATGGGCCATGACCAGAAGGAAGTGGAGCAGTAAGGAGGGATCTTGAACATGAGATGTGTTTTCCCACTGTGGAAATGAAAAATTCAGGAGAATTTGTGGAAAAAGTGGGGGGAGAGGGAAGAAAAAAACAAATCCACAGAATAGAAAGTATCCCAAGAGAAGGGGATGGCTTTAAAACCGAGGTCTGACAGCTGTGGCTTGATTTCCAAGGGGGTGAGAGGAAACCATAGACACAGTGGAAAAATTTGCATCAAGAAAGTGTTACAAGCTTGGCACTGCCTTTCAGAAACCCTTTGCCTATTTTATAAGTGAGCTGGCATGTCCAACAGCATGCAGAGGACAAAGCTGCTTCTGTTGGAGTTCCCAAGCCCCCCTCTTATCTTCCTGCTGGGATGGCTCCGGAGCTCCCACTGTGCTCAGCCAGTGATCACACCCATAAATCCCAGAGTTCGAGCATTTGGTCTCAGGCTTTCTTGAGCTTGGATTATTTTAAGCAGGTGTTTAACACCACCCTTGAGTCCCTAAGCAAGCAAGTGGGCTGCTGCCTCCCAGTGGCCTCCGCCTCCCCACTCAGCTGGGGGAAAGGAAAAATGAAACAGAAGTGCTTGCCAAAGGGGAATGAAGGAGTTGTTTTTCCCGTGAAAATGACTGGATATATTCCCATGTGGAAGGGCTGCATCTTCACAAGGCCAACAGCTCGAGCTGCTCCACCCTGTGGCACCACTCAAGGACAATGGATTCATCCCCGGGCCAAGTCCCTCTGCACCTGACAACTGCCCACGTCAAACATCTCCCTCTCCTCCGAGTCAAGGCAGCTCCCTTCCTCCAGCTCTGCAGCCCCTCCAGCTAGCAGGGCCCTGAAGAGGTGGGTCAGGTCCCTGGACTCCTGCCTCCTGCACAGCCCCAGAACAGCGACATCCATCAGTGAGCCCACCAGCCCCAGGACTGCCTGCTGCCTGCCACGGGCCACCTCAGCCCCTGCTCTTATCCCCTCCCACCCCTGTGCCATTCCCAGCCACTCCAGCCCCATCACTTCCCACAAAGAAACTCTGATTTCTCCTTTGAACCACTTTCCCATGTTCCCCATCCTGCTGTGCACCTTCCATTGATGCTGCTTTCCTTTCTTGGCCTTTTTCTGCCCGCTCAGCCCCACACCCCATACCCCCCCCATGTCTGGCTGTGAGAACCTCCCTCCTGGCCAGCAGGACCTTTTCTCTCTCCCTGCCATCCACAGGCTACATCCCAGTGTATTCCCATCTGGCTGTCCTTGCCCAGCAGTGTGGGCTCCTCTCCTGGCCAGCATTCCCTGCTGCAGAGTCCCAGTTCCATTTTCTGCTCCGTCCATTTCCCTCAGCATTCTTGGTGGGCAATGCACTGCTTCCCTTTTCTCCTCTGCAGCTCCCCAGTTCCATCCCTGCCACAGCAGCGCAAGGACTCCAGGTGACAGTGTGCCCTTGGGGACCACCAGCAGACACTGACCCAGCTGCTTCTCACCCTCCTTTCCTTCCCCTGACTCACATCCCTGGCTCAGCTGCAGGGAGGCACCCGTGGCATCACTGGGCACGCAGCATTCTGGGGAGAGAGGGGCCAGGCTGCAGCGAGCAGGGCCAAGGCAGGGCCAAGGCAGGGCCAAGGCAGGGCCAGGATGCCCGCCCAGCCTGTGGGCAGCTCCAGCCTGGCCAGCTCGCTCTGCCTGGGGACAGCCAGAGCAGCCACTGCCTGCTTAATCTGCTGCCATCGAGAGAAATTCGATAAGCCACGGCCAGCCCTTCGCTGAGAGCGTGCCAGCACAAATTCCCCGCTCCCTGTTCCCTCCCTGCCCCTCCCAGGGCTGCCCTACTCACACGGGAGGCTGCAGAGAGGAATGGCCAAGTCCTGGGGCCAGGGGGAACATCTGGACCTGTCCCCAGTTTGGCAGGACATCCCTTCCCCCCCTTCCCGTGCCGCCTGCTGGCTCTGCCCATCCCTATGACACACCAGGCACCCCCAGTGAGGAGCAAAAGGCCTGGAGAGCCATGATTAACTGGATCAGCTAAGATTAATTGGGCAGAGATTAGCTAATGAAACCACTCTTAAGTCCAGGGGCTACCAACTGGCAGGCTCTCCTGCTGAGAGGTGACCAACAGGACAGGGAGCATTGTCCCCAAGTGCCACCAACCAGCAAGCGCTCCCCCAAAGGATGCTCAGGAATATGCTGTGCTGCCGGTCCCCCGGCTCCAGCAGATGAGGAGCTGCCTCACCCAGGGAAATCCAAGGTGAGTTTCCCTTTGTCTGCTCACATCCAGCCCCACGTCACCTCAGCGAGGGCGAGGGTGGACGCCCCGTTTGGCTGCACCAGTGTATTCTCAGCAGCTGCCAGGCTTTGTTGTGGTGAGCCCTTCCACTGCACCCTTTGTTGGGGCCCCCCAGCTCTGACTGGGACCACGGGACTCTGTGCTGCCTCTAGGGCAGCAGGGAACACGTGCTGGATGACATGGCACCATCAATGCCCGCCAGCCCAGCTCCTCACCCACCTCCCGCCCCACACAGGACAAGGGGCCATGACGGTGCAGTTTTCTCCAGAGCAGCACCTGCAGGCAGGGAAGCAGCTCAGAGGACAGCCCAGGACAAGGGCAAATGCCTCCCACACTCAGATGAAAGCCAGCCCCTGCTTCCCCAGGTACCCTGCCCTCTGCCTCCTCACCTCCTGCCCACCCAAATGGGGGACACAGCCCCAGGGCAGAGTTTGCAGCTCCCTGAGAATTCCCACACAGATTCAGTTTACAGGTAGCAAATGTAAGGACGTGGATGAGGGGTTCTGCTTTCCATCTCTGCTGCAAAGTAACCCCACCCCCATCCCTGCTCCCTCCATCCTCTCTTCCAGACACACCAACCCAAAGCAGGGAAAAGGTGCAGAGAAAAGGCAGCGAGCTCTGGTGGGTGCCCAGCATTGCTGGGCATGGAGAAGGGCAGCCAGGGAGGGGGTGGACAACAGATTCCCACACGACCCAGGGCTTGAGGGGCTGCAGCTCTTGCCACATGCAGGGAGGTGGAGGGTGGTGGCAGCATCTTTGCCAGCGCCAGCTGCCACCTCCCAGACAAAATGGAGGTCGGCAGCAGCATGCCGAGATGGCAGAGCCACCACACCCCTGGCCATACGCAGGGGAGGGGGAGGGTCTGCTACCTCCCGGCCCCCCAGTGCCACAGAGGCCACCTGCACGGGGCTGCTCCGGGTGCTGGGGCGGAAGGGTGCCTGCCTGTGGGGAGATGCTCGTACGGGTACGGGAGATGCTCGGCCGGTCCCTTGTCCTCCCCGAGCCCTGATGCTGTCGCATGGGACCCGAGCAGGCGGGAGCCCGGCTCACACGGGGTCTGCAGGATCTAGGGGAGGGGTCACTGCCCCGTGAGGGGGAGGAGGAGGGGGAGAAGGAAGCAGAGGCGTAAGACAATGGGGCAGGTGCAGGGCTGCTCCCTGCGAACCTGGATGACCGAGCGCGGAGCTCTGCACTAGCCCTGCACGCCGGGACCGGCCCCTTCAACAGCCAGCAGCCACCGCACTGGCCCGCAGTGACATGGCGGCCCTTGTCCAGCCACTCCACAGCGCAAGGTCACCGGCAGCTGCTCGTCCTTGGGGGCCAAGAACAGCCTTAGCATCGCAGCATCTCTGCCAGGCACCCGCGGCGAGAGCCCCAGGTGGGGCATCCACCACTCCCTCCAGCGCTGCTGTTTAACTCTGAAGCATTATGATGGTGATGACGCAAGATGGCTCAGCTGCACATCCACAGCCATCTGCCCCGCAGGGAAGAGCTGGGGTGGCTCTGGGGTGACGAGGGGTTCCTGTGCCCCCCGCCATGGGCTGCGGGGATGGCATCCTCCCCCTTCGCACCCTGGCTGGGGCCGGGGCGGCTAGAGGCGTCCGCGGGCAGCCCCCCCGCCGCACCCCGGCTGGATCCTTCTGGAAGATGGGGCGGCACCCGGCGGTCATCGCGCTGGGGACCCGAGGGCAGTTTCCCCACACCCACAACTTGGAGCATCGGGGGGCTCCGCAAAATGGCCACCGGCCGCAGCCCCCCCCGCCCCCCGCCCCGCCGGACCCTCGGGGATGCGCATCCCGCTCCCACCCGCCACGCCTCGTCCCCGCCGGGGCCACGAGGGGCGGCACCGCCACCCCGGAGCAGCCCCGGTCCCCGCCGCGGCCAGCGCCCCGGGGGGCGCGGCGGGGCTGCCCCGCGCTGCCACCCGCCCCTACCTGTGATGCCCGCGGCCGTGGCCCTGCCCGCGGCCGGTCCGGAGGGGCGCGGCGCTCAGCCGTGGGCGGGGGGCGCCGGCATGAGGCCGAGCCGCGCGGTGCGATGCGGAGCCGGTGCCGGTGGCGGTGCCGGTGCGGGTGGCGGCGGCCCCGCCCCTGCGGTCCCCGCCCCACGCGCTGGTTGGCGGCCGCCGCCGCCCGGAGGGGGACGCGGGGACCGGGAGGGCGCGCTCGGGGATGGAGCGGTGACGTCAGCGCATCCCCCGGCCCCGGGCGAGCCGCGGAGCCGCCGCAGGGGCGGGGCGGGGCGGCGCTCGGCAGCTGTCGCCCGGCAACCGGCACCGGACCGGCACCCCGGGACCCCGCACCGGACACCGCCACCGCCGTGCCCCGGCGCAGTGTTCCGAGGAGCGGCCCTGGCCAGGACTCGCCGCGCCCCCGGCGCCGTCAGTTCGCACCTCCGTCCGCCGCGCCCCCGCCCGCCGCCCGGGGCACGGCCGCTCCTGCCCATCTGCGCCCGGAATCCAGAGCCGGCGCAGAAAGAGGATTATTCCTTCGCTGCCAGCTGTTTCCAGCAGCACGGCCAGCCTCGCCCCACGGCGTCCCCTCCTCGCCCCAGCCATGCCCCAAATCTGCCTGGAGGACACGGAGATCTCCATCTGATATGTCGTCATCGCTTTGGGGGGATGATGGCTGGGCAGCAGTCCCCGGGCTGACTGTGCTTTCCATCAGCCGTGCAGGAGCAAACTCATCTGCCCCCAGCTCCTCTCAGTGGTCGCCCCCCGGCTGCTGGGCAGATGTGCTCTCACCTGGCACTGTTGCCAGCCCCGTGCCTCTGTCCCATATGTCTTCGTCAGTGTCCGCTGGTGCCAGTCCTGCCGGGTGGGAATTCCCACCCCTGTGCTGCCATCCCCAGCCAAAGCTTTGCTCACTTTGCCCCTCAAAGAGGGGCTCCTCTGGGCAGGAACCCAATCATGGCTCTGCTAAAGCTGGCAGCGGGCAGCTTGTTTGCATTTCAGGGTACGGATGGCAGCGAATGTGGCAGAGGTTGGGCACAAGGCAATGTGCTGTGGGTACACACAGCAGATAACAGAATATCAGCCCCACGTGGGGCCTGTGGCATCCTCAGGATACACTGGAATGCTCATGGTCCAGGCTGAGCCTGCAGAGCACAGCTCGCTGTGGCAGGGACTGTGTCTGTGTCCCACGCCACAGCCCTGGTGCACATCAGGCCACTGGCCAGCCTCCCTCAGGCTGTCACCGAGCCAGATGTCCCTCTGCAAGGCAGGTCCTGGTCAGGGAGCTCTGGTCAACAGGAACTTTTCGCTGCAGGAGGAGCTACAACCATGGCAGCTGTGCCAGACCAGTCTCAGCTCAGCCATCCCGTGGCACAGGCTCTAGGTGCCAGAGCAGGGATCCCAGCTGCTGGGATGCTGTTGGGAAACATCAGCCCTGGTGCTGTGGGGGCCGTGGGGACAGGGACTGCCTCGGTGCTTGGGAGTCCCAGAGGCTGGCACACCTGGAGAGTGATGCCCTGAGCACCAGCAAGGGGGCATCCCCCAAAATGAGGGGCCCAAGACAGCAGGGATAGCACTGGTGACACATTAACCAGGCAGGGGCAGCAGCCAGGGGTAGAGTCCAGACTGGTAGGGGGGAGCACTGATTTCTGGGTCAAGGTCCATGGGGACACTGGACACTGTTGGCACAGGATACACGGTGCCGCAATGCTGGCAGCTGCTCAGGCAGCCTCCAATACTCCTCTTCTCTGGGCTCAGCTCCTGGGGACAGCACGGCGTGCCATGGCCACCAGCCTGCTCCACGTTGCCCCTCCGGAGGAGCTGCTCCGGCCCCTGGCCGTGCCAGAGCGGCTGCTGCTCGGGCCAGGGCCCAGCAACGTGCCCGGCCGCATCCGGGCTGCGGGCGCCCGCCAGCTCCTGGGCCACATGCACCCTGAAGTGCTGCAGGTGAGCTGCCCCAGCCCGGCTTTCCTTCCCTCCCCTCCTCTTCCTCACCCCCAGGAAGGGCTGGAGCAGCTCTGCTGGGGCAAGAGGAGCAGTAGCAGTGCTGGCCAGTGTCGTGCTGCCGCAGGTGATGGATGAGATCAAGGCAGGCATCCGGTACGCCTTCCAGACGCAGAACAGGCTGACCCTGGCCATCAGCGGCAGCGGCCACTGTGCCATGGAGGCCGCCCTCTTCAACCTGCTCGAGAAAGGTGACACCGTGCTGGTGGCCGTCAACGGCATCTGGGGAGCCCGTGCCGCCGATATTGCCAGGAGGCTGGGTATGCTGGGAACAGGCAGATGGTGTGGCAGGGCTCAGGGGACTGGCTTGAAGGCAGGGCGCCCTGGTTTGCTGTCCCAATCCTGGCAGCGCTCAGTGACACAGCTTGCAAAACCAGAGAGCACTCTGCTAGAGAGCACTCCAGGTTTTTCCAAGAATGATGCCACTCCGTTTATGGTGCTTTATGGCTTTTCCACTGGGCAAATCTGGGGGAGGCCAGACTCTGGCCAGTGGCTCTGCTCCTGGTTCATGCATGACCAATTGTCCCATGGAGCGGGTGACTGCCCAGCGGGAAGCATGCACAAACCTCACTCTCCTCTGCCCAAATTCCTCCCAGGAGCCAATGTCCATGAGCTGCTGAAGGCCCCGGGCAAGTACTTCACTCCACAAGACATTGAGCAGGTGAGTGCTGGCCACTGTGCAGCGGGCACCAGCTGTCCTCCAGTGTGGTCACCTTCTCCCTGTGTCACGCAGGGCTTGGTGCAGCACAAACCTTTGGTGCTCTTCATCACCCACGGCGAGTCCTCCACAGGGGTGCTGCAGCCACTGGAGGGGCTGGGCGAGCTGTGCCACCGGTCAGTGCATGGTGGGCACCCCAAGGTCACCACTGGGGATTCGGGCCTGGGGATTTATCTGTGCTGGGCTTTATGTTGTGCTGGCAGCAGTTGGTGCCAGTGAGACACGCAGCCCCTGTGGGGACCAGGACGCCCGGGCTGCAGGCAGAGTTGTGGCAAGAGGAGGTGGCAGGAGCACCAGGCTGAGCTCTGTCCTCCCACAGGCACGGCTGCCTGCTGCTTGTGGACGCAGTGGCATCGCTTGGGGGAGCTCCCATCTTCATGGACCAGCAGGGTAAGAGCCACTGTGTCATCATGGGCAACCAGGGGACAAAGGGGCTCGTGCCAGGGGCAGGGAGAGAGAGCAGTGGGATCAGCCCCTCTGCCTGCATTTTGGCTAGCAGCAGTAGAAACTGGTCCAGCCTGTTCCTCTTGGGGGACCATCACCAGTGCCAGGGGCCCTCCCAAAGCAGCCTGAACACGAGCAGGACCTGCCAGGTGTGCCATCCTTGTGCTTCCCACCTACAACTTGCGGCTAGGTTGGAGGGCTCAGCATTTTCCTGCTGGGAGCCTCTGATTCCTAAGGAGCTGTCTTCCCTCTCGGGCAGAGATCGATGTCCTGTACTCGGGGTCCCAGAAAGTCCTCAATGCACCCCCTGGCAGTGCCCCCATCTCATTCAGTGAGCGAGCCAGGTAAGAGCAGCCCGCTCTCACCAGGGTGGGAGGTGATGGGGCTGGGGGAGGCTCTCACCTCTCGCCTGCTCCTGTCCCGCTCTGCTATGTGGATAGAGCCCATCCCATCCCTGGGCAGAGACTGGGAGCTGGAGCCAATCTCCGCACTCACTGTAGGGGAGTCCTCCCTCCCACCTTGGAGCTGGTGGGGTGAAGGTCCCACCTCTCCCCAGTACTCTGTTTCACCAGGGAGAAGCTGCTGAGGAGGAAGACAAAGCCCCCATCCTTCTATCTGGACATGGGCTGCTTGGCAAACTACTGGGGCTGTGACGGGGAGCCGCGGAGGTGAGGGCGGGCTCTCCTGCTACCGACGGCTGCAAACACACCCCAGCCAGCCTTTGTCCTGGCTCGGGGCTGCCTCCCCATCACCCTGGCTGCTGGTCACAACCCTCTGCGCTGGGTGATGAGGAGGGAGGGTGCTGTGCCTCAGTTTCCCCGAGCACGAGCAAGGGGCTGCGGTGCTGCAGCCGAGCTGAGCCCCTCTGGGTGCCCCTTGCAGGTACCACCACACAGCACCCATCAACAGCTTCTTCAGCCTACGGGAGGGCTTGGCCATGCTGGCAGAACTGGTGAGTGGCACCAGGCAGGCAGGGCAGCCCCAGAAGTGCCCGTGGGGCTTGGAGGGACCCTGGGTGCCCGGAGATGCCTGTCAGCAGCAGAGATCTCTGTTCTCTCTGCCCGCAGGGTCTGGAGAGCTCCTGGGAGCGACACCGGGCCAACTGCACCCAGCTGTGCCAGGGGCTGCTTGACATGGGGCTGGAGCTCTTTGTGGAGGAGGAGGTGGGTGCGGGGCAAGCCCACCACCAGCACCGCCACCACAGAGCGGGGGCAGCGTGAGGACACAGCCCTGTGCAGCTGGAAATGTGCCTGGGCAGCTTTCGATGCCAGAGAAAAATCTCCCCGCTCCGTGATGCTCTCTCCTGGCACCGTGCTGGGGTCACCAGGGGCCGTGGGACTGAAACCAGTTTCTCCCTTCCTCAGAAAGCCAGACTTCCCACCATCACCACTGTCAGGGTGCCCGAGGGCTACGACTGGAAGGACATCACGGCCTTTCTGATGGACGAGCACGGCATGGAGATCGCTGGGGGCCTGGGCCCCACGGTGGGCAAGGTGGGCAGAGTCCTCCTGTCCCGCTGCCCAGGCTGGGCACAGATCCCCGCGTTCACTGCCACTCTCTGGCTGCCACAGCGTGTGGCTGGCCGTGTCCCATTGCCCGGAGCAACGCATAGCAGCATAACCGCGCACAATCGCCGCCTAATTGAATAACCACGCACGTAATTAGCGGGGTGACAGCTCTTTATAGAGAACGGTGTGTTAAATCCGAGCAAGGGAGCTGCTCACACCTGGCTGTGCGTGCCCCGCTCCCTCCGCTCGGGACTGCTGAGGCACAGACACTCACCCTTCTCCTCCAGGTCCTGCGCATCGGCCTCATGGGCTGCAACTCAACCAGGGGCAACGTGGAGCGAGTGCTTGGAGCCCTGCGAGATGCCCTTCAGCGCTGCCACCGCAGCCGGCTGTGAGCACCCCTGCCGGGGCGGGCTGGGGGAGGTGGCCTGGCACTGCCTCGCATGCCTGGCTGATGGCAGCTGGCAGCAGAGGGACTCCACTGCCTCCCTGGGATGCTGGCAGGAGCCACGGCAACATCCAGCAAGCCAAGGCACGGTGGAAAGGAGCTGGGATAGCAGGGGGCATGGAGGAGAGGGCTGTGCTCGGCAGATGTGAGGCATGGCTCAAAACCACTCCTCCCATCACCCCCGACCCCAATGGCCTGCCCCCTCAGATCTTTGCCTTGCCCTGCCCCCAGGGCACGGTGACCCTCAGCAAGCTGACGGGGGCTGCATGCAGGATCTGACCACAGGTCCCTTCCCCTCCCATCACCAACAGCCTCAGCCTTCCCCGCCCTGCAGTGCAGAATGCCAGCCACCCCCCTCCAGATTCTGTACCATGGAGCACCCGGTGCCCAGCTTCACCGGGGGCTGTGAATGTCCCCCCCAGCTGCAGCAGGTGTGCTCTCTCCCCTGTACCACCTTTCCTCAATAAAATGACACAGCAGCACGCTGCCCCCTGGCCCTGTAGCTCTCCTTGAACCCCCCAGAGTTTTGAGACCCCGCAATGGGGCAGCAGCAGGGTCCCACTCAGCTCTGCTGAGGGATTTCTTGCCGGAGCCTGGAGAGGAGCTGGGATGCTGCCGAGCGGCGTGCGCTGTCCTGGATCCGGTACACCTGAAACTAAAGGTGGGTGGGGAGTGAGGGGACAGGGCTGCCTGCTCTGCCTGAGCTCCGTGCCCAGCACTGCCAGCCTCCCCAGCATGCCAGAGGGCTCGCTGGGGCCGGCTGCAGCTCATCCCAAGCTTCCCAGCCCAGCTGGCTTCTGGTGCTGTCCCAGCTGAAGGGCTGGGGTTACCTGGCCGAGCAGCATGTCAAAGTAGGCTGTGTCCCAGCAGGACCCATGCTTGGTGGGGAGCTGCAGGAGAGCTCGGGTCTCCGTGTCTGCCTGGCAGCTGCCACTGAACCCATGGAGGCCAAAATGGAAGCGGAGGAAGCGCTGGGGGTCCCAGGCAAAGCTCTCCACTTTATGGTAGAGGGAGGCAAGGTCTGGGGCAGCTCCTTGGAAGAGGTTCTCCTCTGGGTTCAGGAAGTGGGGCAGGTGCTGGGTGGCCAGGCAGCGGAGAAGGATCACCAAGAGCCTGTAGACAGAGCCTTCCAGGTCCTGCCAGTCCTCTGGGGAGGGGAAGAGCTCTGTGCTCCACAGCAACACCATCTGTGAGGAGGGAGAGAAGAGCGCAGGATCAGGCACAAGGCCTGATGCCAGGAAGGCTGTCCCTTCACACCCTGCAACCACTTGTGGGGCTGAATCCATGAGGGCTGGAGCAGATGATACTTTTCCGAAGGCCAGATACATATATCTGCCCTTTTTCTTAAAAAAAAAACCCACAACCACCACCCCCAAAACATCAAAGAATACTGCACAAAGCAAAGTACACAGCATTTGGGTTCCTTGGAGGTGGAGCCACTCTGTAAGCAGAAAACATCCTTGCATTCTTCTTGACCCTTGGCTCGGAGAGCCATCAAAAGGCAGGGCACACCTGGGCTGTGCCACAGGTGCTGTCCCCAGCATAGCCAGTTGGCATGGCTCCAGAGTGTTGAAAACAGGTTGGGTGGGGACAGGAGGTTTTTTCTCAGCAGAAACACCACCCTCAGCCCTGTACAGGCACGTCCCAGCACACCAGGACATGGGGCAGCCGTGCAGCGTGGCACAGGGATGCCATCCCGCAGGCACAGGCAGTCTGGGCCAGGGGATGCTGCCCTGCAGAGCCCCAGCTCTGAATGCACAAAGTGTCCCCAGCTGGAGGTTGCTGGTTCAACCCAAGGAAGAAAGATCAAAGCCCTCTAACCACAGCTGGCAGCAGCACACATCCTTCCCAGACACAGCCCCGGGCTGCTACACCCCAAAGCTCTGCAGACCCTGTTGTGTGGGCTCTTGTGCAGGGGAGCAGCCTTGGCTCTGCCTGCCCAGAGAGCCGCGGGCCCGAGCAGCAGAACCGACCCACCTTGAGGTGCTGGAAAGTGAGAGTGCCCCTCCCACCCTGCCCTCCCCAGTCCTGGGCACGGAGCTGGTCAAGCAGGCGGAGGCTGTCCAGACGGGGCCCCTTCAGGCTGTCCACTCCTCGGAGCAGCTTCAGGATGGGAAGGTGAGTGGAGGATCTGGAGGAAGAGAGTGGGATCTGCTGGGAGGGGAGATGAAGACCTGCATGTTCCCAGGATGGGGAGAGTATGCCTGCAGTGATTTGGCATGCGGGGGGATCCCTCCATGGCACACACGTGGTCCCAGCCAATGCAGCATCTTGGATCTGCAAGATCCTCCTGAATCCACCTCCTGCACTTGCCTCTGGCAGAGCAGACCTTCAGAGGTGTGGAGAGAGATGGGAACACTGCTGAGCAGCTCCTGCCTTCCCAGGAGGATCAAGAGTGGGGCGAAGTGGGGTTGCTCTCCCCTCTATGTGGTGGGGAGGGGAGGCTGGGCATCCAGCTGAACCACCTTGTTCCCAAAATCGATATGGACTGGTCCAGCTGGCTGCTCAGCCCCTCCATGGGGCTGGGTCGTTGTGCTGGCAGGCAAGATACATCAGCCCAGCCCTGCTTTGTCCTGCAGCCCATCTTGGGAGGCAGCTCATCACCGTGCTGCTGCCAGGTGCCCAGGCTGGTGTCTGAAGCACAAGCAGGGATCTGAGAGCTGCCACAGTCAGGGTGCAGCTCCAGGGGGTAATTTCAGGGGGCTCCTTCGGTTGCATTTCCCCTCTTTCCCTGAGCTGTCTGAAACTTGGCTGAAGTTTTTTTTTTCCAACACAGGGAAGAGGGTTTGGGCATCATGAGAGGGTGGCTTCAACCCCTGCTGACATGTCCCTGCCCTGTCCCAACCTCTTTTTGCCTACACACAGTAGTGCTGCCAGCCAGGAGGCATCCCTGGAGCAGGGTCACCCCGCTGTGCACGCAGCCGAGCCTCTCACCTCCAGCAGAGGGGAGAGGCAGGGACAAAGTGAGCCTCCTCTGTGGCCCTCCTGAGGGTGCCTTCGGGGAAGCCCCTGTCGCCCTGCAGCCTCCGGAGCTGCAGCGGCTCCTGCTGCCTCCTCACCACAGGAACAATGTCAAAGCGGATGGTCTTCCAGCTGCCGCGGATCAGCAGGGAGAGCTCCATGGCCTCTTCCCGCAGGTTTTCAGCACTGATGTCACCTAGATGCAGAGGGTTTGGCTGCAGTGAGCAGGTTAGCACAGCCGGTCCCGCAGGCTGAACCAGGTCTGTGCTGCAGCACCCGTGGCCGTGTCCCACCCCACTCGAGGCAGCCCTTTCCAGTGCTGCAGTCTGGGTGCAGGTCCCCGGGTAAAATCACTCTCCCAGCCATGCTGGGGTGGTTTTACAGGAAGAGGCATCGCAGGGGGCAAGGTCAGGCACAGCAGGAAGTCTCAAGCAATCAAACTGCGCTGCTGGGTGGTCGGACAGTGCCAAGAAAAGCAATGCAGTCCAAGAAAAATGGATCAGGAAAGGTTCATTGCTTTGTGGGGGTGGAGGAAGATGAAGGTCACTGGCTAGGCCACGGAGGAAGGAGGGGATGCTGGACTTGCTGGACTGGGTTAAGAGACTTTCAGACCCACTGGTCCTCTCACTTTACCCTTTCACCCTGGCTGAGCTTTCCTTCAAGAGGCACACTGGGAGATGGAAACGCGTGAAGAAGCTTATGGAGCTGCTATGGGCATTTCGCAGGGTCCCCTCCCACCATGTCCTTTTTTTTTTTTCAAGCAGACTGCTGCCAGCTGGGGCCTGTGCGTTCACAGGGTCAGACCCATGCCCCAGGGTCCTGGTCCAGCTCTGATGCACTCTCAGCTCACTCTCCAAACAGGGAGGAGGGGGCACTTGGAGGCCAAGAGGTGGAGGGGAGAATGTTGGTAGGGTAAGCCAAGCCCACCAAGTCCTTAAGCAAACCCTCCCTGGGGGCTAACAGCAGGGCTGGGTGGACCCTGCACCCACCAAGAAGGGTGCCATCAGTCCCAGGTGAAGATGCCTGAGGATTACTCTGATGCCCTGGGATGGCAGGGAACGGCTTGCATCTCCCCTTCCTTAGCTGGGGGCAGAGCCCATCCCAGCACACAGCAAGGTGCTCGCTAACCTGCTCCTGCAGCTTTTGGGTGGGCCACATGCCCAGGAACATAGGTCCCAGCACGTTTGCATAGGGATCACTGCCAAGCTGGGAAGCTGGGCAGGCACCGGAGGCAGCTCCTGGCTGGGAAGCACCCTGCCAGCGTACGCACCTGGCTGAAGCAGGAAGAGGCGTTGGCAGCGCACGATGGCTGAAACAAGGAGCTCTTTCAGGTGCTGGAGGATTTTGCCTGGAAGCAGGCACCCCGCACCACCTCCGTGCTCCATCACATCCACAACACCAGTCCAGTCCTCCAAATCAGCCCCTGGAGAGCACACTTCCAGGCAGCAGGTGTTCAGCTCCGAAGGATGCCTGCCCGGGCTGTCCCTGCTCTGGCACGCCAGCACACGCAGGGTATCGCCGTCAATGCGCAGCGGCATCTCGAGAGTGACAGCATCCTCAGAGGCACAGAGAGCGAACTCGAAGGCTTCCAGGTTCCTGGCGTAGTCCACGAGGAAGCGGGGGTCCCTGGCATGGACACTCTCCAGCAGGGTGAGCAGGATGTCCTCGGCCCGCTGGAAATGCTCCACCCTCTGCCTCTCGCGGGACACGATCACCCCGAGGTAGCTGTGCCAGAGGGAAGTGTTCGCTTCCATGGCAGCTTGGCTACTGCCCTACGCTGCCCCAGCAGCAGCAAAGGTGCGTGGGCGGGGAGGGCAGGGCCGGCTGCCGGCGTGGGGCGGGCGCAGGGAAGCGGAGCCGGGCGGTGACAAGCGCCAAGTGTCGGGTGACACCCAGGGAGAGGTACAGGGCGAACCCAGGGCGAGGGCTTGAGTCACGCCGTGGCCCCTCTTGCGGCACTCCAGAAGGGTGACAGCGAGTGCTCGGCTGGCGGGTCATGCCAGGGGAACGCTGTGCTCTCCCGCACCGCCCGTGGCACCGGGACTAGGTGCCGGCAGGGCCCTCTCCCAGGCGGTGCCGGGTGAAGGACCCGCTGTCCTCCCATCCCGGCCCAGCTCAGCCCTTCCCGCCCGGCTGCTCCCACCCCGAGCGGCACCCACAGGAGCCGGGCAGGCTCCTGCTGGGGTGGGCGGAGGAAGGGCTGCAGGACCCTGAGCCTGCCTTGCCGGTGCCCAGAGCAGCCCTGCAGGCCCAATGCAACTCTGTCAGCACCAGGCTCAGGCTCCATCAGGCTCCATCAGGCTCCAGCTCTCCCAGGTGCGCAGCCCCGGCGCCGCTCTCCGCAGCGAGCCCCGCCCGAGGCGCGGTTTCCTGCCGGGCTGCGGGAGGACCGGCCCGGGAGGACGCACCAGGCGGGGTTTGACCCCGAAGCCGCCGTGGGGACGGTCCGGGGGCGGCGGGGCCGGTCCGTGCGGTCCCGCCGCTGCCCGGGGGCCCGGCGCTGCCGTGCCCGGCCCCGCTCCGCGGCTCGGTGCATCCCCGGCTGCCCGCGCTCGTACCCTCAGACCTGCCCTGGCTTCTCCCCGTCTCCCACAAATCCCAGAATGGGGGTTTCCGGGCACGGTGTCTGTTTGAGTGGCGTCACCTCCCAGGGGTGCGTTCCACCGCAGGCCTGCTCAGTGCCCGTGGCTGGAAGGCTGGGCTCAGCCGTCCCAGGCTTTCCTGCCCACTGATTCTGCCTTGGTCAGAGCAGGGAAGGGAATGGGGAAGCGGGGGGGGGGGACGAGACGAGCTTGGGGAACGCTTGTGAGGAAGGGAGGGAGAGCGCCATGGGGCTCACGGCTGCTCCTCCCGCCTCCTGCGGTCACGCTTACCCTTTTGAACAGCCCAGATGAGGTTTCTGGATCTCCCCAGGGGTTATTTCCAGTTCGTTCTTGTGGCTCCTTCAGTTCCCCGTGAAGGTAGGAGTCTGTCCCTCATGTTCATTGGCCCTTCTGCCAGCCGACTGAAGGAGCTCTGCCTTCCAAGGGTCAGAGCTTCCCCTGCAGAGCATCCTTCAGCACCTGCAGTCCGGGTCATTAGGTCTGCACTGGGCTTGTCACTGCCAGGAGGCTGCGGGTGCTCTGAGCTGGGGAGTCTCAGCCAGATTTTAAACCCCCCCAGAGGGTGATGGGCTCTGCATTTCCTTACCCAAGCCCCACACTTCAGGTTTCAGCCCATCTAAGCACGGGATGCTCAGACACCAATGTCTGTCTCAGCCAGGGCTGAGGGGGCAGGTCTTGCCTTCCTCCATCCTGCGGGGAAGACAAGCTGGCTGGTGTCCCAGAGAGGGACCAAAAGCAGCAGACCCCCATCAGAGTGGCTTGGGCTCATCCTGAAGAATGCTGAACCCAAGCCAGACAAGAGACATTACTGCTTCATGCCCTGGTGTAGGAAAAAGAGGGCAGAGAGATGCAGGCCACCAGTTTCTGAGGGTGGTGGGGCATGGCTCACTCCTGGCAGGGTTGCTGTGTGTCCATGGGGCATCACTCTGCCATGGAAAGAGTCCCTGCCTCAGCAGCAGCCAGGACATTCCTTCTGTCAGTGCCTGGCAGGAATGCTGGAGGAGGCTGGGGACCTCATGCAGAAACTGAACTGAGAACCAGGGGTGGTTCTATAGGAAGATAAGGCTGGGCAGGGCAGGGAAACATGCCTGTCCCCCCAAATGTCTTGGTGTCAGTGGGGTAACCCTGCCCTCTTGTCGCAGTGTGGCCCTGGCATCCTGCAGCCAGAGCTCTGGCACCAGGAAGAGCCAGTGTGATGTGATCCCCATGGCCCAGCTCTGCCTTTGACACCTGCACTTCTCAGACCTCTGGGTGCCACAATCAAGAGGCTGGTGCTGCAAATGCTGCCTTCTGCCCTATCCTGCAGACTGGGACCTGCCCTTTCCCCCCCTTTTTCCCCTTTTTCCCCCTTTTCCCCTTTCCCCCCCTTTCTCCTTTTTCTCCTTTTTCTCCTTTTTCTCCTTTTTCTCCTTTTCCCCCTTTTTCCCCTATTCCCCCTTTTTCCCCTTTCCCCCCTTTTTCCCCTTCCCCCCCTTTTCCCCTTTCCCCCCTTTTCCCCCTTTCCCCCTTTCCCCCCTTTTTCCCCTTTCCCTTCTTTTCCCATTTCCTCCTTCCCCCTTCTGCCTTTCCCTTCCTCCTTTCTTCCTCTTTTCCTTCTTCCTGTTCTTCACCCTGTTTTTCTCCTTTCCCATTCCTCTTTCCCTTTCCTCTATCACTTCTTCTCCTCATTCTCTCCTCTCTCCCCCACAGGCAAGGGGCCAGGGGCAGGCTCTGGAGGAACACTTTCCTGGCTGCTGCCGGGTACAGGCAGCACAGTGAGTGACCCCGCTGCAGGCGCCGTGTGAGGAGTGATGCTGGGCAGTGCCACATCTGGTGACAAAGCTGGCCAGCCACAAGAGGTGGGAGCAGCTGGAGGTGCTGCCAGGCGCTGAGCAGAGCTCTGAGCAGAATGGTGCAGGTCAGGCGGTGGGCACAGAAGCTCCATGGCATGTGGCTGAGCCCTGGCTGGGGCCGTGCTGCCTGGGATGAGCCACAGGGCAGGGACACTGCATGGGCATTTGGGGCAGCACCTGGACACTCAACCCCACAATCAGCCCAAGATGAGCACAGCTCCTCTGGCCCAAAAACAGCAGGAAAAAATTCCTAGTGGAAAGGTTAGTTAGGCTGTGGAGGACATGGCTGGAGTGCAGAGTGTCTGGGCAAGTCACCAGAGGCTGGTGGCGAGTGCCCTGGTACTGGCAGAGAGTCTGGCCTGAATGAGCTAATCACTGTTTCCATCTTGGCGTTTTACAGTTCCAAGAATTTCTGATCTGTTAGAAACAGGAGAGAGAAAACAAGCCCAAGCTGAAGGGCAAGTACAAGCAAGAGAGAGGAAAAAATCCTGGGGGCACGGGAGCACCTGGCACAGCAGAGGTGGGCGAGGAGCTGCAATGAGCCCCCAGCGTCCCTCACCCAGCTTGCCTCTCTGCAGGGCTGTGCACTGTGACTGCTGCATGCCAGACCCTGCAAGACGCCATCGTCACCCAGCAGAACGATTTTGGGGTGCTGAGCTGGTGGGGTGAGGAGCTGGCAGGCGCAGAGGCGCTGGGATGAGGGAGGTACGTGATGCTCTGCCCCAGCACCAGCACTTCTGCACCCCACAAGCCCCCAGAGTGGCACGGCCCCCAACAAAACGGTTGGGATGGGAAGGGGGGACAAAGGCAGGGAAGGTAGAGAGGAAGAGAGAGTAATTTAACATGACAGGCTGTTTATTTTGGCAAAAAGGGTCTCTTTTCAACAGATTTCAAAGCTCGGCCCTGGGGCTTGGGGGGGACCACACAGAGGGGTGGGAGATGAGGGGTGCGAGATGGGGGGGTTCAGTGGGGCACCCAGGCTGAGAGGGAGGGAGAAGAATCCCCTGTCTGTTCCTGCCTGGGCTATGGGCAGGTTTTCAAGGCCTGGGTGTGCTTGCAGCCTGCAGCGGGGTGTCCCCGTGGGTGTCCCCGTGGGTGCCCAGGCTCCCGCACGCACACGCTTGCTACATGCTTGCACACACATTCACACGCTCCCCCTGCCCCTGCTCCTTGCTCCAGGCCAGGGCTCAGCTGGAGTCTTGGCTTCGCCCGGTGACATTTCAAAATAGGCTGTTTATTAAAATTAGAAAAAAAAAAAAGAAACAACCGCGGGGGGGGGGGGGGGGGGGGTGAATTGCTAGGAAAGAAATAATTATTATAATCACATTAAGAGCTTTGGCTGTAAAACTCTTGTGAGGGCTCAGGGAAGGAGCTGGGGCTGCTCTCTGCAGGGAGTACAGGGGGCGGTTTTCCTGCCTTGTGCTCTTTTATTTTCCAGTCCTGATCCAACAACACCTCCCCTCCTCCCCTTTTCCTCCCCTTTATCCTGGGAAATGAAAACAATTTATTTAATGATGGATCATCCCTTTCTCTGGTCACTGACCTTCTGGGTGAATTTCTGCTGAGCTCGGTGGAAAACTCGAGGCTGGGTTGTGGATCCCATCTGTGGATGGGGGAGGGGGGGAGCTCACCCTTATCCTTCCCAAAATCCACAGCAGCGATCCTGGGGAGCGGGACAGGGCTGGCAGAGAGGGTTCCCACCAGGAAGCCCAGAAGCAGACTTTGCTTCAGGCACTATCCCTGCAAACCAACACTTTGGGGGCAGATATGGGGGCCGCAGAGCCTTCTCTCCTGGAACGACCTGATGGGTTTTTGGTATTTACCTGCGGTTGGGGTGGGCTGGGGTGCAGTGCCGAGGTGGGAGTGGGCAGTGGAGAAGTGATCTCCCCCCTTCCAACAGCCCTTGCTGCCCAGAGGGGCTTTTCTGGCTCAGGGTGTGTGTGGGAAGTGGTTTTGGGAGCTGCTCCGGGATGAGGTGTGTGGGGCAGCGTGGGGCTCCCAGCAGCAGCCGGCCCTGTGCTCCCCTGTTTGGCTGGGCTCTGCTCCCCAGGAGGGGATTGCCGGCGAGGGAGGGGGAAAGGCAGGATCACAGAGGGGTGGTGGGGTGTGTGCGTGTGCTGTCAGCACCCAGCACTGCCCCGGGCCCCAGGCAGGAGTGCTGTCCTGCATCCCTGCCGTTCTGCTCAACCCCCAGCTGACCTGCAGAAAGGGACGGAGCAACCCAGCATCCAGCCCCCTCCCCTCTGGCCCTTCATCTGCCGTGGCCCGCTGCTCAAAGCATGGTTCTTGTAAAAATGTGTAAATATTTATACAAGAATAATTTAAAAAACATGGTCTGTCAAATAATCAAAGCAGCAGAACATCCGAGGAGCTTTCAGCTGGATTGGGAAAGCCCGTGTTGCTTCCCGATGCTCCGCCGCAGTGCTGGAGGTGCCCGTGGCCAGCCCCAGCCCTGTGTGATGCCACACTTGCCAATGTGGCTTCACAACAGGCTTGAAGTCTTCATTAAAACTGGTGGTGGGTTGGCTTTCACTTCCATTAAGCCAGCTGCCTGCTGCAGCAGCTTCAGCCAGGGACAGGACTTCACCAGGCTCTGGTTTCCGCCTCGTGTCCCGGTTTTGGCACTGTTCCCTGCACTGGGACTGCCCAGGAGCTGGGGTATCCTTGGGTGGAGTGCTGTGTTCCTGTCCTCCCCTGAGACAGGGAGGCCCTGTCCCTCCCCGAGGCCAGGGACTGGTGTGGGGAGTGGCAGGGAAGCAGCCGAGCTGACAGGGTGACCCCTGGTGCTCTGGGGTTGCTGGGGCACTCCCTGACAGCATCCCCATCCCTGCAGAGCCAGCAGCACCCTCAGCATTTCAAAACCTCGGCTCTGCAGTGGTGGGGCAAGAGCCGTGGGCCAGGGCTTGCCCTAGGGAATGGGATTTGTGTCCATCTCAAGGGTTGCACACCCCCATTTGTGCTGGTGGCAGCAGAGGCTGGCAGAGCCACAGCTCCTTTTCTGTGTCCCAGTGGCACCGTGTTCCCCCAGGGAACAGCCCTGAGCTTCCCAGGGGAGCAGCACCTGGGACCCCCCAGTCCCACGTCCTTCTGCTCATTGGGACTCCCCTAGGAGCAGGGAGGGGACAAACAGCAACCCAGCAGCATCGCTGCCACCACGGCTCAGATGACACGTGGCCACCAGATGCAGGGGCCGTGGGGTTCAGAAGGGTCCCAGGGGGCAGGAGGAGGTGACAGGACAGGAGAGGGGAAGAGGTCCCCCCTGCTCCCGGCCCTGTGGGGTGGAGCAGGCGTTGCTGGGGGTTTGGGGGAGTGGGAGCTGGGTGTTGCAGTAACCTCCATCCTCCTGGCTACCCTCCAGCCCCTTCCCACCACCCACATCCCTGCGCGTGATCTGTGCTGCTGCATTCTTTGAGCCTGGGCCAGACAACGAGTTCAAACCCTTTCGTTAAACCTCAGCTCCCCTCCAACACCCACACACCTCCTTGGTCTACCTGGCTGCCTCTCCCACCCTGGGGAAGGAGCTTCCAGGACCAGCTCTCCCCCGCAGGAGGTGACGCTTGTGCCACACACGTGTTTGGCATCCGCAGGAAACGCTCTCTGGGCTTGGCCCAATTAGCTGGGAGGGAGGGGAGAGCCAAATCCAAACCATGTGCTGACCTGCAGTCCCCTCTGCCTGAATTATCCGTGCTGAATGCTCTGGATCATTAACAGCTCCCCAGGCCCCTTCCACATGTCCCGTCCCCCAAGCGCGGGCTCTGACCGGGGTGGGGGTGGGTAGGGTTTCGTGCTCTTTCCCTGCGGTTTTCCAGGGCTGCCTTTTGTGGGAGGTAGTGGGCTCCACTGTGGGGCTGTGAGTGGTGGCCAGGAGGAGCCAGGGGGTGACTCTCTGTGGATTTGGGGCAGCCCTGAAATTGGGATGCCAGCTAGAGACAGGCTTGGGGTCAGCAGAAGGACCTCTCCCTCCTGGAGGTGGTTCTTCACTGGGGAGCATCTGAAGCTGGGGTGAGAGTCCAGGATACCCCCGGGACCTGCAGAGAACCCTCCACAGCCTCACCAGAGCCACCCACTGGGACGGGTGGGGCAGATCCTGGCCCTGTTTTGGTGGCCATCGAAGAGCTGGACACCGTACAGGTGGTGGCAGAAAGGGGCATCTGCTGCTGGAGATGGAGTGGGTGGTGGAGGACAGAGCTTGGCCAGATGCTGTGCAGAAAGGGCTGCTTTCCCCCACACTCCCCCCAGCACTCTCAGCGCAGAGCCCAGCTTTGCACTGGCTCCAGCTCCAGGCCCAGAGGAAATGTCTGCAGCTGGGGCCCACAGCTGTTCTCCCTGCTCCATTTACTGCTTCCAATTTAACGTCCCGGGGAGCTGGGCTGGACAACAAGGGGGGAATGTGGTGATGCTTTCCTGTGCAAAGCCTGCCTGGAAGAAAATCCTCCCCTCACACTTGGGATGGCCGCCCTTCCCCTCTCTTGAGGTAAAACCTGCCAGGAGAAGCTCAGGATGGCCCTGTGGGGCATGCCCTGGAGGAGGGGCAGGTCCTGCCACAACCTCCCTGTGTTCCTTGGAAGCTGAGCTTGTGGCAGGCCTGGCAGGGCCAGGAGATGGGATTTGGGAGCGCAGGGCTCACTCTGGTGGGTGTAAGGTGGCAGATGGTGGCAGCCAGAAGATGCCCCTAACGAGATGGGTCTGTGGCATGGCAGAGCCACAGAATGGCTGTGGGGGAGGATGGCAGTGCCCCACTGCATCCCACCTCGGCCGGGCTGGAACTGGGCTGTGCAGCCTAATGCCTTCCAGAAAACCAGCCATGAATGGCCAGGGAGGGTAATTCATATCAAACCCATAAAACCTTTATTAGTGTCCTAGGGGAGAAATCCGGATGTGGCTGCTTATTTATTTTGGATTTCTCTCTCTTCTTCTTCTTTTTTTTTTTTTTTTCCTCCTTTTCTTTTAACATTTTCTTCCAAGAGATTTTTAAAGTGATAGGGTCAGCTCTCTGGGATCAGCAGCAGGGCTCAGACAGGGTTGCCTGTGGTCCTGGGCCACTGGTGCAGGCTCTGGCATTCCAGGAGTCAGGCTGATCTCGGGGTCCAGCTTTGGAACCCTTCATGAGTTGATAATTATTCAGAACCATCTGTGCTTTTAGTGGGGCTTCCCTGGGATTAGCCCTCGCCTTTCCTGGGAGTTCAGCCTCTCCCAGTCAAACCATTTCCCGATAATAAATGTAGGGTGGGTGTGTTTGTTTTGCTTTGCTCTTTTTTTTTTTTTTTCCCTGCAGTAAAGACAAAGAAGCCCTTGAGCCTGGAGCGTAACCTAAAACACGGCATTCCTGAAAAGAATTTCCTGATAATATTTTTAGCACCTGGAAAAAAAAAAAAGAAAAGAAAAAAATAGCAGGGGGGAGGAGGAGGGGGGAAAAAAAAAGCCAAAAAACAGGGAAAAAAGGGGAAATAACCCAGATTTTTTTTTTCTCCGTCACTCTTTTTTCTCCCTGTGTGTTAGGGGAGCAGGGGGAGCTGGGGGAGCGGCTGGGCCCGGGCTGGGGGCTCTGTGCCCGCGCGTGTTTTTGGGGGGCAGCGGGGGCACCCCCCGCCGCTCGCGCTCCCCGGGGACCCCGCCCCGCGGCCCCGCCCCCCGCGCGCCGCGCGCCGATTGGCCGGTCACACCCCGATTATGCAAATGAGGCTCGGGGCGTGGCCGGCAGGGTGAGGGCGCTCGGCGCGCCTCGCGGCTGAGGGGCCTCCGCTCCGCGCAGCGCTGCGGGCCGGCGCTCCCGGCTCCCGGCTCCGGGCAGCAGCTCCAGCAGCAGCCACCGCCCTCCCCGTGCCCCTCCGCGGGCGCCCTGCCCCGCCCCGCCCCGCCCCGCCCTGCCCCGCCCCCGCCATGCTTCCGTGGCCGGTGCCCCGGTGAGAGGCGAGCGGCGTTGCCGGCGGCCATGCGGGTCCTGGCGGGCTGGGCCGTGCTGGTGGCGCTGGGCGAGTGGCTGTGGGCCGGTGCGGAGGTGCCGCTGGGGGACTTCTATCCCTTCGGGCCGGCCCAGGGCGACGCCGCCACGCGGAAGCAGGACGACGGCGGCTCCGAGCTCCGGCCCCTCTCCATCCCCTTCCCCTTCTTCGGTGTGGGGCACACCGGCCTCTACGTGAGTAACTTCCACTTATTTCTGCTTATTCCATCCTAGTCCCTCTTTTTCCCTCCCTCTAATTCCTTCTTTTCTGTTTCATTCTTCCTCTCCCCTTTCTCTTATTTCCTCTTCCCTGTCCTGCTTGGATGAGCCCGAGTCTCCTTGGGGGCCATCAGGTGGTCCCCGCTTCCCTGGAAGCATCGGAGGAGTAGCGGCGTGCCGAGGATGACGCGGTGGGCCCTGGCCTTGGGGAGCATGCAGGACCCCCGGCTCATTGTGGGGGTCCCCAGCGAGGATCCTGGCCCCAGTGCTTTGGGAATGCTGGGCAAAGCCCTCACCCACGGCGGAGAGCCTGGACTTAGTCCCGGCTGCAGCCTGCGTTACCTGTGTACCCACGCCTTGTGGGACTGGCTTGGTGGCATGCCGGGGGATCCCGACAGCAGGGAGCCGGATACATCTGGTGGGCAAGAGCCCAGAGTCGGTGTGCTGCAGCCCTAGCGTGGTGGCCTCTGGCTGGTGGCCCTTGCTGCAGCGAGGGGGTGTTGGTAGGACTCTGAGTGTGATTGGAATAAAGACAGCTGCACTTCGGGCTGCCCGCTCGGCACATCTGATTCCCTTGCTTTTCCCTGCACCCTCTGGGCTGCTGGGACTGTCGGTGACACACTCCCTTGCAACCCCTAAACCACCAGGAGGAGACTGTGGCCAAAGAACTCGAATCATGCCTGGCTCATCATGTCCCCTGTGGCCAGAGGGGCAAGCCCGAGTGCCTGGCTGTCCATGGAATCTTTTGGGTGGTGCTGTCTTGCATCCAGAAGTGAGATTTGGGCTCCACATGCCTGTTTCCACCTGGCACAGTGAATCCTTCAGCATCCTGATCCCATCTCCCCGGTTTGCTCTGGGCTTCATGATGGCCCAGACCCAGGTGGCAGAGGAGAGGGCTGAGCCTTGCCTTGATGCCATCCCAGAGCTGGGCTCATGTACCATTTCGCTGCCTTGGCTCAGCACAGGGGGTCCTTGGCCCTACCTGGTCGTGTTTTTCCCCTGATCAAAACATCAGCCCTGCCATTGGGTGGGAGGGATCCAGGCTTGGGGCTTGAGCCACTGTGGAAGGATAGAAGGGGCTGGGAGAAGCCAGGGGACATGATGGTTGTCCCGTAGAGGATCCACAGTGTAGCTCTAGGTCTTGGAGGGGCTGTAGGGATCAGAGGACAGTGCATCCCATTTCCCTGAGCTAAAACCCCACGGCTCTGCAGGGCTAGCTTGCCTGACCCCAGCACAGAAGTCCATGTGGCAGGGGCCCTCCTCCCCAGGGAGCTGCTGTCCAGGGGGACTGGCACGGGGCTGAGTTCACCTGGAAACCTCTGTACTCAAGGGCTGCCTCCAACCACCCCCCTCCTCCTTCACAAAAACCAGCAACAACAAAAAAAGTCCTTCTTGGCTCTGGTTCTCTCCCATCTTGCTTTAATCAAGGGAAGAATGTTCCTCTGCGGACACAGTGGGGTTACGGAGGCTTTGGGAAAACAGAATCCTCTTTCCCTTAGTCACAGTAAGGACTGCCCTGTGCTCAAACGGAGGGGCTATGAACCCTCCTCGGGGACTGGGGACCTCCCCCAGGGACTGCACAAGGCCATCACAGCTCAGCCCCCCCGTGCCTCGGCGTGCTGGCAGCTGGGGTGAAAGCATTCTGGCTTCCACATGGCTCCTGGGGATGCTGGCTCCCAGCTCCTTTTTGGCACACGAGTGTGACACCACTGCCTGCCCGCATGCCAGAGCTGCTCTCTCCAGTTGAGAGCCTCTTGCCTGTACCAGGCCCCCTTTTCCATCCTGCCTGGAGAGCTTGGCTGGAGTCTGTGTGTTCCTGCCTGTCCCACGGTCCTTTGTGGGCTGGGGAATAGAGTGGCTTGGAGCTGACTGGACCGCTGTGGCAGAGTGCTGGCAGGGTCTCCTCCGGGGAATTTGGGAGCTCAGGGTGAGAGCATTTACCTTCGATCCCTGTTCAGGCAGGGAGAGAGCTTCTTTACCTTCCTCATTCCCACTGCATCCCCAAGCTGGGAGGTAGCACTCCAGGCAGCAACATCCACTAGTTCCAGTTTCCTTCCCTGGGCTCAGGCTGCCTCTGCCATGCATCCGTGGGCCAGGCACCCCAGAACCCTAATTGCCCCAATTAGTTAGTGCTGAGGAACAGCTTGAAGCGTCTCACCCTGGGGGTCTGGCATCCCCCGCTTTAATGAGAGCAGCTTTGCATGGGGTGGCAGCCCTTGGTCTCCTGGGGATCAGAAGCCCCTCGGCTCAGCCGGAGAGCTGTGCGTGCCGCCGGATGGAGCGAGGCTCCTCCCGTCCTGGGCCAGTGCCCACGGCCCCCCTGCCAGGAGGGTCCAGCCCCATGGGCTGCCTGTGAGCCATGAGGCTGGGGAGCGAGCTCAGGCCTCTCCCCTGCCAAGAGCAGTGCCGTGAGCTGGCCCCACGCACCGGGCACTGTTTGTTTTGTGCGCAGGGCTCCCGCAGTTTTTGCAGCTGTTCCCCTTCCCCTGGCCCGGAGAACAGGGCTGGGTTTGTTCGGGCAGTGGCCCGCAGCCGCGCTCCAGCGAGCAGGCGGCTGGGGCGGGGGGCTGGGGGTGTTGTGGGTGCTCAGGCACGTCTCTGCTTCTAAGGACAGGAAGGGGAAGCGCTCCAATATTTGTAGAAAGGGGAGGGGGAGAGAAAGATGAAACGGAAAGCACCTCTAAAACATGGAGTCCTGCTGGCAGCAGGAGTCAAGTGTGGCCACCCGTTTCTTTCCCTTGCTCTCTGCAGGTAAACAACAATGGGATCATCTCATTCCTGAAGGAAGTCTCCCAGTTCACGCCGGTGGCCTTCCCCATCTCCAAGGACCGGCGGGTGGTTGCTGCTTTCTGGGCAGATGTGGATAATCGGCGGGCAGGTGAAATATATTACCGAGAGAGCACCGAGCAGCCCATCTTGGACAGAGCGAGCAGGGACATTGCCCAGTATTTCCCTGAGTTCCCGGGGTTTTCTGCACAGTGGGTCTTCATTGCAACCTGGTACCGAGTCACCTTCTTCGGAGGCAACTCATTTTCACCAGTGAGTAGCTGAGGCAAAGCAGCCACCCCACCTGTGTGCCTTCAGTGTGTTGCCAGACCTTCCACTTGGCACGCAGCTGTCAGCAGAGATCAGTTGGCCACGCTGGCTCCATCACCATGCCTTGCTGTGACAGAGCAATGGCGGGCTAGCAATACCAAACCCTCCTCTTTGTGCCATGTGGAGGCTTTACATCATCAGCCTCCTTGGGCAAAATTGAGGCACCTTTTGCCTTCCAGATGCTCAATATCCATATTTTCCCCCATTTTTCCCATTCCGCTGGGATGAGAAGCAAGCTCTTCTAGCTCAGGATCACAAGTTAGGATTAAAATTAATTAAACTCTAATGCCCTTGCTCGTAGAGGAGGACTGGGGTTGAAGGAAACATCCCTTTGCTGAATGTAATTTCTGTCACTTTATTTTAGGACTGGTTCATCGTCCCTCACTGCTTTCCTCCCCTCCCTGCTGCAGGTAAACACTTTCCAGATCGTCCTCATCACGGATGGCAAGCTTTCCTTCACCATCTTTAACTATGAGTCCATCACCTGGACCACGGGTATGCACGCCAGCAGTGGGGGGGACTTTGCTGGGCTCGGTGGCATCGCGGCACAGGTAAGTGGCAAATGTAGCCCCTGGGGTGCCTGGGTAGCACATCTGCCTTGTGAGCTCGTGGCTCCTGTTTGGGTTTCTTGGAGGTGGAAAATCTCCCCCTGCTTGTTTGTTTTTTGTTTTTTTTTTTCCTTCTTCAGAGTTCTTAAATATCTGTGTATGCTCTGGCTCCCAAAGCTGAGACTATACAGGGGGCTTTGTTATCCCAAAACCACAGATCTTTGCCTTGGCTGCCGCTTCACAGTCCCTTTTCCTTCCTAACCTCAGCCTTTAAGAGCAGCTGCCACGGCTAGCACAGCTTTTGCTTGCAGTTTTATTTCATCCCTGTGGGTGTTGTTGTGTTAAAGGGAAAAAAAGCCAACACGCACACCTGCAAAAACCCCAGTACCCGCTTGGATGTGTGAATTTACCGGCAGTTGATCCGTGCCTGGCTCTCTGCTTGCCAGCCTGCAGCAGGCAGGATGCTGCAGGTGGAGAGGAAGCAAATGGGATTTGAATTCCCAGGAAGGGACTGAGCAGGCCAAGCGTCCACTTCACCCTGTTGTCCTGTCATGTGAACAGGGCTGAGCTCTGGCCTGTGCCATGTGGAAGGGGAAAGGTGGTCTGAGTGCTGCCACCAGGGGTGCCCTGTGACAGGAGAGATGAGTCCTGGTGCTCCAGCTGCCTTTTCCCATGCATTAGTGATGTCTCTTTACTCTGTGCCTTTGTCCTTCCAGGCAGGTTTTAATGCTGGTGATGGAAAGCGCTACTTCAACATCCCCGGATCCCGCACCGATGACATCGCTGACGTGGAGATGACGACAAATGTGGGTATCCCCGGGCGCTGGGTGTTCAGAATCGATGATGCCCAGGTGCAAGTGGGGGGCTGCAGCAATACAAGTAAGAGGACAGCAGTTAGGTTTACTTAACTCCCGACCCAACCCCACACTGTTCTCCAGCCCCATCTTTCCCTGCCTCACCCCCCACCTCCGCGGGGTGGAAGAGATGTCTGGAAGGGCTTTGGGGAGGGAGGGGAGGCAGCTATGTGGGGACTGTCTTCAGCACCAGCTGTGGTTGGGGATGGCACCTGTGGTCGCCCTGGGGCTGGGAACGGCTGGGAGAGCAAATGGGAAGGGGAGGAAGAGTTCTTAGTTTAAAGAAGCCTGTGGGGAGTGATGCGGGAGGCTGGGGAGGAGGTGATGTGCACAGTTAGGCCCCTGCCAGCCCACTGCCAGGCAGGGCACGAGGGGCCAGCACCCTTGGGGGGTGCATCCGTCCATCAGCCCTCGTACGATGGGCTGAGACGAATGGAGGGCTGCTGAATGCCAGCCTGCCATGTGGGGTTAGGTTGCCAGGCCTGGTCCATGCCCCCCACTCTAGGGGTCCTGGCATGTCCCCCACAGAGCTGTTGGTCTCCGGTTCCTCATCCCTACTTCCCCCGGCCGTGTTTTCCCACTCGTGATCTGTGTGTCTTGCGTTATCGGTGTATTTTCTGTACATGAGCTCTCCTGTCCCCTTTCCCTCTGCCCTGAATGATAAGTGAGGGCATGTTCATGTCCTCTCAGCCAGTGGAGCAGACCTCCCCCCGGCCAGGCTGCAGACCTGTGCAGCCTCTCCCCCTTGCACAGGAGGAGTAAAACTGCCCCCTGTCCCAGGGGAGCCTGCAAGGAGCAGCCCCTGCCCCGCCATCAGGCAGGCAGCCCCACGGGCTCCCCAAGCACCCCAGGGAGCCGGGCGGGTGCAGGGAAAGACCCTGGCACTGGTGTGGCTGGAAGGTGGCAGGTGAGCCCTGCCAGGGTGGGGGCTGACAGGGGTCACTGCCTGTTCCCACAGCCTCTGTCTGCCTGACACTGCGGCCCTGCCTGAATGGGGGGAAGTGTATAGAGGACTGCATCACAGGGAACCCCTCCTACACCTGCTCTTGCCTGGCCGGTTTTACTGGGAAGAGGTGCCATGTTGGTGAGCGCTTTGCTGCAAGGAGCGGGTCTAGCTCTCAGTGTCACTGCTGCGTGCTCGCAGTCTGTCTGTCCCTGCCCTGAGCTCCTGTCCCCACACGGGGCTCTGTTTCAGATGTGGATGAGTGCCTCTCCCACCCATGTCAGAACGGAGCCACCTGCCTTAACGGTGCCGGCACGTTCACCTGCAGGTGCCCGCCAGGCTTCAGAGGCAACAACTGCGAGACTGGTGAGCAGTGCGGCTCTTGAAAAGCAGAGACCCAGGGTTGGGGGGCACTTCTGCTCTTGGGAGGGTTCTTCAGACCACGGCTCCTGCAGTAGCTGCTGGGCTCTAGCAGTTTGTGGCAGCCAACTTGGATTTCAGCTTGCTTCAGGCAAAAGAAGTTTTTCCCTGGCCATGAGCCTTTCCTTCTGCTGACTCTTCTGAGGGCTTTGCTCAGCACTGCTGCCAGCACTCTTCCAGCACCACTCCCTTAGCCAGAAAAGCTGGCAGCCAGTGCTCAAACAAGCCTTGCAGGCCCTGCTTTTGCAGGTGATGCTCTGGTCCCAAGCTCTTCAAAGCCAGGGGAGACCCTCCCAGTCTCTGGCAGGGGCTGTGGTTACAGGTTTCCCCCACTGCTGGCCTCCGCCTGCCAGTGGAAGTGCCGCCAAAGCATTTGGCTCCCAGCAAGCTGCCGCGCCAGTGGAAAAGGCGAGACGGGAGTTGACTTGTGGGGGAGGAAGGAAGGGAGGGAGAAATGCCCAGCAGAGCACACTGACTTCCAGGAGGTGTGGTGGGATGAAAGAGCTGAGCTGCCTAAGGACAGGTTTTGGGGACAGTCGTGACTGGGGACATGGCCACTATCTCCTGACAGAAGGTGCACAGGTGGCTCCAGTCCATGCTCTGCCTCAGCCTGGTATCATCACGTGTAGAGGGTGCCGTGTGCTGGTCCTGTGCCTAGGCTGACCCCCCTGCCCCTCTTTTTTTCGATGTTCTTCTGCAGCAGAATCGCCGTGTGAGAACAGGGTGTGCCAGAATGGTGGGAGTTGCCAGGTGGTGAACAGGACAGCAGCATGCTTGTGCCAGTCAGGGTACACAGGGGAGGACTGCCAAACAGGTGGGTGACAGAAACAGGTATGGGATGGGGATGGTGGCATTTCATACCTTGGCAAGCTTCCTTCCCAGTCAGCTTCATTCCTGGTTGTAGTTTTGGGAGGGGAATGCTTGGAATTGCCAGTGGCACCTATTTTTTTCTGTCCATCACTTTCACCCTCCTGAGCATCATCCAGGCTGGGAAGGAGGCACCAGGTGAGCTGGCGGTGCCCCCACATGACCTGACAACCTTTCCTGGCCTCTCCTTGCAGAGGTGAATGAATGTGAGTCCAGCCCATGCCTGAACGGCGGGCACTGCATTGACCTGCTCGATAACTACACCTGTGTGTGCCTGGAGCCCTTTGTGGGACAGCGCTGCGAGACAGGTGCCTGTGCCCCAGGATGACCCGCGGCAGGGACTGTGTCCCCCGTGTTCTGCTGGCCATCATGGCCCCTCTCCCAGGCCCAGGCTCTCCTCGTGCTCACTTCCTTGCTTTCCCCTTACCAGATTCATCTTCCTGTGAGGACCGGAGTTGCCAGAACCGGCAGACGTGCAACTACATCCGCCCTGGCCGCTATATCTGCACCTGCTCCCCGGGTTATTATGGCAACAACTGCCAGTATGGTGCGTGAGGTTGTGCCTTGACCAGCCCGGCATGGGAACTGCAGTCAGGGGCACTGGGCAGGAGTGGGCAAATGGCTGCAAAGGGGCTGTGTCAGTCATAGGCACTGCTGAAACTGGTGGTTGGCATGTGCAGAGCGGCCGTGGTGCTGCCGGGAGGGAACACCTTCCTGCGGGGCTGCTCGACCATGCTGGAACCTCCAGCAGGATCCCCAGGACAGGATATTCCAGCCCCAAACTGGACCTCTCCAGCTCAGGCTCCCCATTCCACACAGGTGGGCCCCGCATGCCCGGCGCCTGCCTCTCCCACCCGTGCCAGAATGCAGGCAGCTGTCTGGAGACTGAGCGGGGCTACGTCTGTGAGTGCCAGGAGGGCTACACTGGACAGGACTGTCGAGAACGTGAGTACAACCCAGGGCACTTGCTAGTGGGGTGCAGCATGTCAAGGGGAGCTTTCATGCTCATGAGAGGGAGAAGCAGCAGCCCCAGAGAGCCTGTTCAGGGCTTTGGGATTGAGCCTGTTCAGGGCTTTGGGATTCAGACACACAGGAGGCTGTGCCTGTGTGTCTGAAGGCCTCAGGGCTGCTGTCCACCTGAGCTTTCCCTGTGAGTGGCCTCTGGCAAGGCTGCTTGTCTGTCCCAGCCCACAAGCAGGAGAGGTCCTAGGAAGCTCCTGTTTCCTCTCTTGCAGAGCTCTCTGAGGGCTGTGAATGCCGTAATGGGGGCAGTTGTCTGGAGGGGAATGTCACCGTCTGCCAGTGCCTTCCTGGGTTTTTTGGTATCCTCTGTGAATTCGGTAGGTGAAAGTTTCTTGCCTGCTGTGCTCATTCCCTCCGGGATGCTTGAGTCAGGCTGCCTGTGGGTCAGCAAGGAGACACTGCCCATGCTTGAGCCTGGCACAGTGCCGGGGCCCACACAGAATTTGAGCCTGGAAATATTGTCACTTGGTGAGATAGCAATGCTTCCACCTCCATCGCTCCCCCTTTGAGCTGTGCCTCTCCCAGCCTCTGCCTCAGCCCAGCTCCCGTGGGTGGGGAGGGAGTCAGGCCTTTGTGCTCTCCCTTGCTGAAGCTCTCTGAGCATCCAGGCTGGGCATTGCCATTTGCACTGTCTGTGCCAGAGGATCTGTCCTGCCTCATTGGACCCTGCAAAGTTAGGAGACTCCTGTTTCCATGCGGGCGTCCTCCTGCCACTGACTGAAAGAGGCTGGCACTGGCCATGTGTTTGCAGAAGTCACCACGACACCGTGCAACATGAACACGCAGTGCCCGGACGGTGGGTACTGCATGGAGTATGGCGGGAGCTACCTCTGTGTCTGCCACACCAACTATGGCACCAACCACAGTAAGACTCCGTGGGCATGTGGGAACAGCCCCGGGGTGGGGGTGAGCAGGGGGTGCCCTCACCTCTAGGGAAGCTGCCTTTGTACCCCTGGCCAAAGGTCCTCAGTGATGCCCTGTGTTTGGCTCTGCAGCGATGCCATCCCCCTGCGACTCGGAGCCCTGCTTGAATGGGGGGTCCTGCAAGGTTCAGGATGACTCGTACATCTGCGAGTGTCCTCAAGGCTTCCTTGGCGTGCACTGCGAGAAAGGTACCTCCACAGTGCTCCCTGTGGCCCCAGCACCTGGCAGAGGTTGGGAGAAGGGCTTGGACCTTCTCGGGAGATGAACAGTTACTTGCAGAGCAGGAAGTTGGTGCAGGTTTTCCCATCTCGTCCTGCGGGGTAGAGGGAGGGATTGAATGATTCCTTTCATGACACCCAACAGTCATAGCAGCAGATCAGTTGTTTCCTGTACAGCACCATCAGTGTTGATGTTTTTTATTCACATACACAACTTCTGCCCTTGGGAGCAGCCAAGTCTCCCAGCATCACACACCTATTGGCCCCCAAGGCCCCAGCAGTGTCTGTGTAGTTTTTGTGGTGTTGCTGGACGCAGGCTGCAGTCAGGCTTCCCGCAGCGAGGGCGGGTGGGGTGCTGCTGGGGGGCAGCGGCTCTGGGTGACCCCGCTCTGGCGCTCTCTCTGCAGCCAAGCCTCGGCTCTGCAGCGCGGGGCCCTGCCGCAACGGGGGCACCTGCAGGGAGGCGGATGGCGAGTACCGCTGCACCTGCCCCTACCGCTTCACCGGCAAGCACTGCGAGATCGGTACAGCCCCCCGGCCCCCGCAGGGAGGAGAGGTGGCAGCTGCCCCACCGGGCTCACGCCCACCTTGTGCCCCCAGGTAAGCCGGACCCCTGTGCATCGGGGCCCTGCCAGAACGGAGGCACCTGTTTCCACTACATCGGCAAGTACAAGTGTGACTGTCCCCCAGGCTACACCGGCCGGCACTGCGAGATCGGTAGGTTTGAGGAGGGTGTGCCACTATCTGCCTGACTGTCAGGAGCTCGCTGCTTGCTTTGAGCCCCCCTTCCTTGCAACTCTTCCTTGTGCCCTGCTGGAAGGGGAAGGGGGCTGGCTCTGGTTTCATTCCTTGCTCTGCTCTTCTTCCAGTGCCCTCTCCTTGCTTTCTTAGCCCCTGTGAGAATGGGGCTACCTGCGAGGACCTCGGCGGGGGCTATGCTTGCACCTGCTCCGTGGGCTATGTAGGGAAGCACTGCCAGTTTGGTAAGGGCCCTGCACTTCCCCTGCTGCCTGGGGACTTAGGGCTCCTCTCTGGGCCCCATTCATCCCGTGTCTCTCCACAGAGGTTGATTGTGGCATCCCCAGTGAGGTGAAGCATGCCCAGGCTTCTTTCAACTCCACCAAGGTGGGCTCACTGGCTGAATACCAGTGTGAGCTGGGCTATATCCTGAGCCAGCACAACCATCCCCGTGTCTGCCGTGTGCCAGGTGTCTGGAGCGACCCTCCCGAATGTGATGGTGAGGAGTGCTGGGGAGTGGGCAAGCCCTGGGACACCATCCCAGTGACCTGTGGTCACGACCGTGGTTTGGTGACCCCAGGATAAGTACTCCAGTTGTCTGCTGCCTTCCCCCCGGGATCCCTGTCCTGTGCTCATGTCTCTCCCTTGCCCAAATGCCTTTAGAGATCGACGAGTGCCAGTCGCAGCCCTGCCTGAATGGTGGCCAGTGCAAGGATCGTGTCTCTGCCTTCCTGTGCTTGTGTGAGCCAGGTTACACCGGCTACCACTGCGAGCTGGGTAAGAGACCACGCCAGGCATGCTCCAGGACTGTCACAATCCCTTCCTCACCCTCCTGCCCTTGGGAAAGCCCCAGTGGATTGCGAACTCCATCGCAAGGAGCTAGGTTACCAGGAGCTGGGTGTGCTTGGATCAGGGCTTCTTTCCCAGGACTCCCAGCCAACCGTAGGATTTTCCACCAGGGAGATGCTGCTCCTGTTGGGGGACAATGGGCAGCTTGGGAAGTGTTTGGACTCTGGCAGGTGGCTCCAGCCCAGCTCTCTGGGATCTGGCAGAG